>NW_027527932.1:2771468-2841053 GCF_008692635.1 Crocuta crocuta
GAGGTGGAGCTCCCTGGGGGCCAGCGCCGAAGCTGTCTACCACAGGCAGGAGCACCCCATCTTCTCAGCTTCTTTCCCCTCAGCACCAAGGACAGTGAAGGACACCCACAAGACACACACTCAGTGGATGTTTGCGGAATGAACAACTTACCCAGTGAGGGAACAAACACAGAGAATGGGAGGGAGTGTTGAAATTCTGATGGCATTTTCCACTAAAACATAATGTGCAAAAGGGAGGAGGAAGCATTCCTTTTCCTATATGATTAGAGATGTTTGCATTGCTATTGTGTTGTCTAACCATTTGTGTCTACAAATATTTTAAAATTTAAAAAGTCATTTTAAAGGTCAGAGTGACCCAGTCACTTTGCTTTTCTCTTAAACAGTTGAGATAATTTCCACTGGAAAAAATGGGAAATTTCAAATGTTCGTTTATTTTTTTTTTAATGTTTTATTTATTTCTAGGAGAGAGAGAGAGAGAGACAGCGTGAGCAGGGGAGGGTCAGAGAGAGAGGGAGTCACAGACTGAAACAGGCTCCAGGCTCTGAGCTGTCAGCACAGAGCCCGACGCGGGGCTCGAACCCACGAATCGCGAGATCATGACCTGAGCGAAAGTCGGACGCTTAAACGACTGAGCCACCCCGGTGCCCTGGGATTTGGTGTGTGTGGGGGTGGGGGGTGGGGTGGATGTTGGGTGATGCCTGCATCAATAAGAGAGGTCGTTGTGGGACGGACCCTGTTTTCTAGAGTGGACTTGGGTGATACTCGTTGCAGCATTACCGAGTTTAAAGTGGCGTCAGTGCGCTGGGCACTGAGATTCTTCTGCAAAATGGGAACAGGGTGGTTAACACAATCTTACTTTCTCACGAATATGACATAGTATTGTCAAACGTGGCTTCACATTTTAATTTTCAACTTTCACAGCTAGGTAAAAGTGAAAGCATGTAATGGTCAGGGTCATCTGGGTCTTTTTATTGCTCTGTAATATGCTTCACTGGAACCACATTTCTGGCTAAATTTTGGAAATTTGTGTCACTGGCAGCTGTTAACACCTTCCTTTATTTTGTTTTTAATTTTCTAAGCCCCCATGAACTAGTTTATTATGAATTTTTAGTTTTGAAATGAAACAACGCCACAATGCTGCAGGACACGTAAGTTTTGATTGCATATTGTTAATTTAAATAAAGTAGAAACTTTGGGACTTTTCTCCTCCAATCACAGACCTGCGTGTGGCAGTGACTAGGGACTAGTCCAGCGTATCAGTAGGGAGCGGCCATGAGGACCATGTCAGGGGAATACGAGTGCTTTGGCAGGAAGGCTCAGCCGGCTAGACCGAGCACAGTGCAGTGTACATCACTGCAGGGAAACAAGGAAGTGTGTTGCAAGACAAAGCTTAAAAGAAAAAGGACATAAAATGGCTGGGAGAAGAAGAGCTGGTGTTTCTAGTACAGGATATAATCTACTGTACTTTAAAAGAAAAGATGGAAGGAAGAGAGAGGGGGGAGAGAGAGAGAGAGAGGAATGAAGAGAGGGAGAGAGAGAGGAGAACGAGAGAGAGAGAGAGGAGAACGAGAGAGAGAGGAAGGAAGGGAAGCACAGAAGGAAGGAAGGAAGGAAGGAAGGAAGGAAGGAAAAGAAAAGAAAGGATGAGTCAAGGGGGGAAAGTTTTCTGTTCTCTTTAAAATAAAATAAAAACAGAATGAGAAAGTTAGGAAAAAAGTTGAAAAACTCATGACAATTTCTATTAAAAAGGACTTGAGGTATCTCTGCTAGCATCTACCAACTTGAGCCTTTTGCCCAAAATGGTTTTTTTTAATGAATCCTATTTAACTATAGTAAAAAGCATTTTTTAAGCAAGGAAATATGTTAAAGGTTGTTTTCATCTACCTACATAACAGAAATTGCAGGGAAAAGCTCTTGCTTAGTTTGTGGAGCTCAGAAAGCCACCTGAAAGGTGGGCAAAGCCCAAAGATATTTGCTTAAGGTATTGCACATATTTATAGACTCACAACATCTTACTTTCACCAAGGACTTCCTCATTCGTTGTTCCCTGCTCGTCAGCCCCGGCCACTGGCCAGTGGAGTAACGATGATAGAAATTCCCATCCTGACACAACAAGTTTATAAATTCTGTCAAAGTAGAGACTGTTTTTGGTCAGCGCTTTGTATTTCAAGCTAAATAAACGAATGTGGAGAAACAAGCATTAGAGTTTGGCTATCTTAATGAAACTGAATTCCAACAAACAGGTTAGGAGAGTTTTCTAGGTATCGATCATCAGCTCTATCCTTTCCTGCCCCTAGAAACTCAACACATAGCAAGACTGTCATAGATATGCAACCAAATACCTTCTTGGGTCTCCTGCCCAATTGCCATTATGCTGTCTTTCTCTTCAGAAGCTGGTTTCAATCTCCACTTCTCTGTCCCTCTGATGACAGATCGATAGATGATAGAGAAATATAGAGATACACACACACACACACACACACACACACACACACACACAGAGTGATCTTGGATATATGTGGCATTGCTGTTTAACAAAAGCAATTTCCTCAAATTCTATAAGAGCTCTGATTTCTCGGGATATGGAAGGACTCTATAGTGTTCATCGCGTATGGGTAGGACCCCTTCTGAAACATCAGTTTATTTTGCACACCAGATAGTCACTGTGTATACTCTCTACCCCAGAGCGTGTACTCTGTTTCTCTGTGGACAGACCAGTCCCTAGCAGTGGTTGTGTGACCGCGATGTGTACACATGGGTTTGCTCTGCCCTGAATAGCGCATGTGCGCACTTGTTGTCTTGGCCAAAATATTGCAGGGAAAAGGCTCAGCTTGACTCAGCATAGGTGAGATACCCCTCCCGGACCAAGCTGAAACCCGGACCCGACCATCTTGCACATGGTGGCCCCCATGAGGACGGTGCAGGAGTCGTCACTGGATCACGGGGGCCACTGCAGTATGGCAGCTGAGCCAGCGGTCGGTTTGTAACTAACGAGGTGGTTTCGTTGTCACAGAAGTTTTTCGATCAGGACCTTCTTTTCTTTTAATGACTTTTCTCGGGTTAAAGAATCAGTGCTACATAAAATCCAGCTAGACTGTGACCTTCTAAGGTCCTGTGGGTGGAAGACCAAGGTGTGACCCTTTAGGGGCTTAGGGCAGGGCCTCTGGTGGACCCTTATCTTGGCACATGCAGGGCACAGGCTTAATGAAACGATCATCGCTCATAAGCAGCGTACCCAAGCTCTGCTTCTCAGCAGGCGGGAATCAGCCCTGAGAGTTTGCTCATGGTCCCGAGAGTGACGTGAAAGGCAAAGTTGGGGCGATAGGAGCCTGAAAAGCAAGACAAACGGATCAGAGCCGCAGGCCTAAGCTTTTAGGCAGAGAGGGTGAATTCACGTAAAAGACAAGAACTTGGAACCAGTGTGTCAAACCAGAGCAAACATATGTACAAAGAAGGGTAGAAACAGAAATAGCTGAAATTATTTTATGGTTTAGCCACAAGAAATTCTTCCGGGGTTCTTTTACACCTTGGGAAGGAACCACGGGAAGCAATGAGCTGATTCTGACACCACAGTAGTAATAACGATAATAAGAGCAGCTAACATTATCAGACACTCTCTGTGTGCCAGAATGTATGCTAACGGCTGTATAACAATGATCTCATTTGGCAGACCAGATTTTATATTTAGTTTATTTTAAAATGTAGATCCTACGATGTGTTTCTGTATAAAGAAATCAAAGAGCGTGGCTCCTTCTTACGCATTCCTTTCAGCACATAACCTTTGGGAATATTTTGATGAATCCTTAATTTCCTGACATGCAATGATTTTAGATTAGATTTTTAATGTGATGGTGATAGAGCTTTTATGGCTTGTCCTCCTCAGTTGCTTGAGAACGTTCTGGTGAGTTGCTAGCCCTATACTTGTATGTAATTGTCATTTCTCTGGCAATTGGCTAATATAATCGTCAGGAAATCATTGCTTTTTTAGCCTTTAAAAATGTGCTATTTACCTCATTTCTGTGGTTTTTCTGTAAGAACTCTTCGTTCTGACTTAGCTGTTATTTAAACATTACTATTATCTCTCCGACAGCTTATCAGTTTGGCCAGCTTTCAAGGCTTAATTTTTTTCCTTAGAATGTTTGATTGTCCGGAGAGCACATGAGACTGCTTTGTTCCGAATTTTAATGGCCAGTTAGGGTAGGAAGCACCACTTTTTGTTTTGAATATATTTTGCCATGAGTGTATATTTTTTTCCCTGTAACTCAAAATATTGTATGTGCATTAGGCTTATAACAAGCTTAATTCAAAGCGTACATGTAAATATATTTTGTCTAGTGGGCTTTCCTGTTAACATTCCTGAGTTTTTGTTTTAGCACCCTAATGTGCTGCCTTTTACGTTAGAACAAAAGCCCCCAAATGTCGGTTCATCAGCTGACAATACCAGTTTTGTCTCTTAATTAGAAAAGAGAATAAAGCTGTTTAGCGGTGTCAATAAAATGACAGATGCATCATTAGCAGACGGCTATGGTGGATCAGTTCTGTGCAAATACTTGGAATGGAATTAATAGGAATTTCTGCTAGCATATTTAAATCACAAGCTGGGGGAAGAAAGCAGTGTTTTAATGCAGTGAAGTAGGAAAAGAAAACGGGAGTGAACGGACATTTAAGACTGAATTAAGAGTGTAAGGGAAATCAGGTTGCAATAGATCATAAATTACTGAGAATTTTATATATTATTAATATATCACAAATGAGCCATTATGGGTATTATATGATTAATTCATTTAATAAATATTTATTGAGGGTCTACTACATGCCAGGTGGTAAATTTAATGAGAGAGTACAAGCCCCGAGTCCAAACCCAATGTGACTGTCCCTTGTAATTAGTAGGACAAAATTTCAGTTCAACGATAAATCTCTGAAGAGGTTCTTTGAAGTTTCTGCATTGGATGGTCTCACGCTGTGTAAGACCCATGTCACTCAGTATGATTCAGAAGAGAATTCCATTTAGTCCCTATTTCCTAAATGCTAGGCAAGGTCGCTTCGCAAGCGCAGGCAGGTGCGATGGCTGTGTCACGCTCACGATGTTGTATCGTGTTTTTCAGTGATCAAGAAGCAGTTTACTCACAAGGGATGCCTGGGTGGCTCCGTCGGTTAAGCGTCCGACTTCAGCCCAGGTCATGATCCAATGGGTTTGTGAGTTCGAGCCCCGCGTCGGGCTCTGTGCTGACAGCTCGGAGCCTGGAACCTGCTTCAGATTCTGTGTCTCCCTCTCTCTCTCTCTGCCCCTTTCCCTCTCTCTCTCTCTCTCTCTCTCTCTCTCTCAAAGATAAATAGACATTAAAAAAAAAAAGAAGCAATTTACTCACAAGACTAATCACTGTGTTTATTCAATTCTTATATTCCCAGTACTTAAAATAGTGGCTCCAAAGAGTGGACAACAATACATATTTATTAACAAATGAGTAAGAAAAGAATCCATATAAAACTGAAGGCAACCAATAGACGAATTGGATAAATTGGAAGATCTGAATTATCATGCTAAAAGACCTTCATTTTATTTGAAATCTATTCATTGTTTGTTCATTCCGTCAGCACTTAGAAGTGAGTTATTCCATGTGCTGATTGTCCTGAGGGTTGAAAATGAAATATATAATCCCTGCCGTCCAGGAGCTCCCCGTTTAGCCTTCCTTAGTGGAGTGATTCTGATAAATGAGGGATCCTGCCCGTGATGTATCACCCCGTGAAGTGGAAGAATACAACATCTCACAGACCTCTAAGGGTCGGCCTTGGAGCCATGCGAAAATGCCACTGTTCGGTAAGTCTCCGCAGGAAAACTGTATCCACCCTTAGTCAAGACCTACATATGTAATATGGTGGGTGATCCTGGGTTCCTGCCTGGAAATTTCTAGCGTGTCCTCTCAGGAGCTGCCGTGTTCTCTGTCCCAGTGTGCTATCTAGTGTGTTTAACACCCAGAGGGGATTTTTTAACACTCCTTTCTCTATATGACGGTATTGTTTAATGATAAGTGATAAGGAATCAGTAATAAGCCTTTTTTCAATATTTTAGTTGTAGATGAATAAAGAAATTCAATTTAATAAGTATTATCCAAAAATCAGCAAAACACTTCACGTGTGAACTAAAATTCACATTTCGCGAACAAACATATACTAGGTCTTGCAGTTTGCGTGGTTTCGTCGTTTAAGATTTTAAGCAGAAATAAAAATCCCAGAGGGTCACATAGAACGACAGAAATGTGACTGGCTGCCTTTCTTCATCATTACAGTCATTGTGCCATCATATTTCTTTAGAATCCACTGTTTCCGTAAAGGACTATGTAGGTCCACCGAGCTTCGCAAACATGAATTACATTCACAGTGAGTTTATATACTTGCCAGCAGTTAAGAATTGCGCTCTTGAAATAAATGCATGTAGCTGAGTCTGGCTGTGTCAGGAAAGACAGCTGTATAACTCGTTTTTGTAATTTAACTTTCTTGCAGAAGACCGTGTTCGTAAAAGAAAACGTAAGAAAATTTGCTAGCTTGCACAACATTGTTGAAAAATGTTGGGACTTGGTGATAGTAGAAACAGACTTACTTTGGGGCGCCTGGGAGGCTTAGTCGGTTAAGCGTCCGACTTCGGCTCAGGTCATGATCTCGCGGTTCGTGGGTTCGAGCCCTGCGTCGGGCTCTGTGCTGACAGCTCAGAGCCTGGAGCCTGTTTCAGTCTGTGACTCCCTCTCTCTCTGACCCTCCCCTGCTCACGCTGTCTCTCTCTCTCTCCTAGAAATAAATAAAAATATTTAAAAAAAAAAAAAGAAACAGACTTACTTTCAACAGTTTCATCATTGTTTTTCAACTCTCTGTGGAGTGGCCACCTTATTGCCGGTGCCCAGCGTGCATGGCTCCACCATTCTGCTCTTGATCTGCCGTTGCACTTGACTATCTGCTTTCACCTGCGGACCGAGGCCTCAGGGTTCTCCTCGAGCAGGCCCTGGGAGTGCTTGGTGGCCCGAACTGACACTTCTGTCTAGACCCTGATCTGTGTGAGATTGCTTGACTACTCCCTGAGTGTGAATCTCTGTCATCACTCTACCCTGGTGCAATCCTTTTATTTAAATGACATTCTAGGCTTGTCTGCCTGGACCTACCTTGCTTACCTGCCCCTCTTTGCCTTTGTAAAATAATTTTATTTATTAGTTTTGAGAGAGAGAGAGAGAGAGAGAGAGCATGAGCAGGGGAGGGGCAGACAGAGAGGGACAGAGAATCCCAAGCAGGCTTCACGCTATCAGGGCCGGAGGCCCGTGGGGGGCTCCATCTCATGAACTGAGAGATCACGACGTGAGCTGAAATCAAGAGTTGGACAGTTAACTGACTGAACCAGCCAAGCACCCCCTTCCCCCCTTTGCCTGAAAGGACAGTGGTCTTCCTATCTCACGTTACTAATCAGCCCACACCAGCCCCTTGCCTTTGTCTGCATTCTGTCCCTGGCGCATCCGCCTCCCTGGCTTGTTTGCTGGCCCAGCCTCATCACTTTACAACCTAACTCCTTGGTTTCGCTGGCCAGCAACTGGGGAGTAGCCGACCGGTAAGTGGAGGTATGATGTGTACGTTTCTTCCAGGCTGCAGGTAGAGACAGGACCCGGTGTTGCTTTGACCAAATGAGAGGGTTGGGAAATGCCAACGGATAGAGGCAGGGGACAGTGAAGGCGCCCGCCTGCCCACTGTCCGTGTTGCCCATGTACTCACTCTTTCACTAACGTGACCTGGTAGAGGATTTTCAGGGTTTCTCTGCCTTTTTAAGTCTTTTCTCACTCTTGCTTATTTTTCACTGTGGTGCCAGGATTTTTAAAATAATCCATTCTACACCTAATGAAATACCTTTAGTGACTTTACCTTTCCAGTCTGTTCCAGATCTTTCTAGCTGGTTTCCAGACACCAGGCTGCCCTCTCTATCCTGAACATCATCCTCCATCCTCCCCCAGCCAGTTTCTGTCCCTGTGCTTGGTTTGGGTTGATTCCATCTCGTCCCCTACTCCGTCTGCCAAAAGTTTGCTTAGCCTCCGGGGTACCAGTGCCCTTCCTCCCCCAGCAGCTCCCTACTGTCTTCTCTCTGCCCTGCGGCCCGTCTGAGGACACCCTTGTATAGCCGTTGTTACTTTGTTGGAGTTTGTGTAACCTTCTTGTCTTCGCTTCACATCTTCAGAGGAAGGACTGTATTTTGGTCCTTGTATATATGTTCAGAGTCTGCCACTGCTGGTGACTCTGAGCTAGCCATTTGGTGCTCAAGCTAGCCATTTGGCAGTCTTTAGGACCAGAATGTAGATCATTTTTTTAAATAGTTAAAGAATAAAAGTGATAAACAAAAACGATGCTATAGAGACTTTGTGAATTACCGCTCTTGTTTACTTACTTTTCGCAGAGTTTGGAGTGAAGATAGAGGTAAAGTGGTCCACACTGCCAAATTTAAAGAAATCAGAGAGTGCAGAGAAGGAGCCCTGTGAAACTCAGGGGACCGAAACTACCAGTGTTGTACAGAACGTCATCTAATAGTTACTATTTTAAGACCTCCGGTCATTAAATAAAGTCTTTAAATTATGATCATTGTGCAGTGATATCGAGTCAGGGAAATTTGTGATAAAATTTCTAAGTGTTGCGATCCTGAACATTTTGTAATAGTTGAAGCTCTATGAGGCTGACTCATCGAAAATATTTCATTCCTCTATGATCCAAAACGAAGGAATTGCTTTCTTTTTCACTAATAGCACTTCCGATGTACATGGATTTTCATTGGTAGTGGGTCTACTCAGAGCTAGGCTACTATGAAGGATTCTGCCGCTTATTACATAATATTACGTAGATCAACTTTGTTTCTTCAAGGACAAAAGAGCTCAGTCCACTTTATCTTTTCTTTTTTTTTTTTTTTTTTTCACATAATAACCACAAGGTGAGGAGGAAGGAAGCTGGACCTTCAATGCCATCACTTATTACCACTGATTTTTTTTAAAGTTATAATTACTCATTCATTCACACATTCTTCTTTCCACAAACATGTATCAAATACTTACCATATGTCAGACACCCTGCCGGGTTCCAGGCAAACTCGGTCCCACAAGGTCGAGGGTGTATGGTGTTGACGGACAAGGGGTCTCCTCTGTGGTACGGCATACCCTGCACCGACGGCAAAGATGGGCGCTCTTTGCTTTGGGAAAATAGGCTCTTTTGAAAATGGAGACACGAAAGCACACAAGAGAAAAATGGAAATGAATTTAAAATATCTGTCTCTGTGCGCATTATAGCTGTAGTCAGTACTCAGCTGTTAAATCCAGCAAAAATTCCGTTGCTTTAATTAATTTCTTTGTGCTGATTCTTCCTAGTAAGCCTTAATTTTAACAAAGTTAATTAGGTTGAAGATTAAAAATCCCATTAGTGTCGATCATTCACTTCTTGGCTCTGTCAACAAGGTGCTAAAACCTTGTTCAGTTCCGGAGGGGCAGAGGAGGGAAGGGGCCAGAAACAAGTGCTCAAGCTAGCCATTTGGCATTCTTCGGGACCAGATATTTAAAGCTGTTTTTAAGGCTTTACATGGATCTCTGATACCAGAGTCATGTTAAAGCATATTTTTGTACTTTTCCAAGCATCACTTATCTGCGATTCTTCAGACCTGTGGCTCTTTATTTTCTGAGAGGTCTATGGCAATTGTATGTTTGCTGAGAAACTCCATTCCATCTCCTCTGATTATCTAATTTGCAGGTTTGCAGGGCATAGATTTTTAATCAAGGACCTGTTTCCACTGTCACTTTGTCTGTCAGTTTATTATGGTTAAAGACTCAGTGGTGGCTAATATGTCACCCAGAGCAGGAGAAAACAAACAATTAATAAACGCATGAATTACCTACAAGCCATGATTCTGTTCAGAATATTGGTTTAAGTTATACTTTCTGCTTTGCCTCCCACACCTGTGCAGCAGCCTCACAGGCAGAGGGGACCAGGGCCAGAGCAAGAGAGCGCGGGCTGCAGGCCTGTGTGTGCGATCCCTTTCACAGTGGAAGGCCGTTAGTGGGAAAGACCCCAGGCAAGATGGCGGAGGTGGGAAGCCATCTGAAATCAAGTTCAGACAGGCGCTGGGGCACCTGAGTGGCCCACTTGGTTAAGCGTCTGGCTTTTGGTTTCAGCTGAGGTCATGACTCACAGCTCGTGAGTCCAAGCCCCGTGTGGGGCTCTGTGCTGAGAGCGGGGAGCCTGCTTGGAATCCTCTCTGTCTCTCTCTCTCTCTCTGTGTCCCTTCCCCACTCTCTCTCGCTCTCTCAAATAAATCAATAAACTTAAAAAAAAAAACTTTAAAAAATTCAGACAGGGGCATGGCAAGGGCATTTCTGAACAGAGTAGAAGGCCATGGGAAATTTGATCAAGGGTCAACATTCAGAAAACAAAATAAACATTATTCAGAACATTATTCTCCAAGTAGATTCACCTAAAAATCAGGGACAACCAGAACAGGGACAGCCCATCAAATTTATCTGGGACATGAGAGCCCACAAAAGATGGAGAAACTGCAAAAGACCAGAGCAAATGGGAGGGCAAGTAGGTAGCTTGAGCCTTCAAAGGGTGTGTGTGCATGTGTGCGTGTGTCTGCGCATTTGGGTCAAAAAGGGTGTGTAGTGATGCACATGGCACATCATCAGAAGCCTTGTCTTCACACGGGGAAGCGGAACATCTTTCCTTGAACTACCATTCATAAATCCCGACCGTTGGCATTATTATTATGTTGACAGCTTAAATCGGTGTCAATAGGTCGGACCATGAGAGGCTGACACATGAAATGCAAAAACACAGGGTTTCATTTATAAATGGTCTCTTGCTAGGATACCATTGAAAACCAGGGCCTTGGGCAAACTCTGTAGAGATGGTTTCCTCTCAAGAATCTGTTCATAGGCTTGGGTTTCCTCCACCTGGAGAAGAGAAGTACCTGTTCATGGAGAAGCAAGGTGGGATTTTTTTCAGGGAAAATGTGTTCTTTTGGCCCTTCAAGTTCATCATTTAAATAATGAAGATGAGAAACGGTTATTTCTGGGTCCATTTTAATTCTAAAAATTTATGATACCTGGCTCTCTATGTGTTATTATCTCTGCTTAACTTATCATTCCCCTTCCTCTCTTCTTTGCTGAAAAAAAAATCTTTGAATCTGTCACCTATGAACTCGCCCCAAAACAGAGCCCTGCTACTCGGGAAATCTCGTTCAAGCCCGTTGGGCACAGTATTTTGTCTGTTTCTCAGAGCTTAGGTGTTAATTAAGTCTTCAGCACCCCTCTTATCTCTTCACACACTCCCTGTTCCGGTCAACCTCTACTGCCTATGAGAGTCTTCTTGAATATGTTCCAACGTACCTTCTCTGTTCAGAGCATCAGCCTTAGCTCATGCATTTTGCATCACAGCTGAAGACAGGAAGGAAAAGTCTTATTGACATCCTGCAGAGGGACAGACAGCACATCGGTTAATCCCTCTCAATAGGTGGAGTCATTGTTTTAAGACATGGTTTCTCCACTAGAAGCTTTTTGAACATTTAAAGAAGCCCGCACCTTACCTGGCCCCAAATATATATTCACTGAGCATATTCTTTATAAAAATTTTTTAAATGTTTATTTTTGAGAGCATGAGTGGGGGTGGGGAGGGGCAGAGAGAGAGGGAGACAGAATCTGAAGCAGGCTCCAGGGTCTGAGCTGTCAGCACAGAGCCAGATGCGGGGCTTGAACCCACAGACTGTGAGATCATGATTTGAGCCGAAGTCGAACACTTAACCAAGTGAGCCCCCCAGGAGCCCCTCACTTAGCATATTCCCTCATGTGCCAAGAGCATAAACTTCAAGTCTTCATTCCTTGAGTGACAGAACTGGACCTTGCTGCTCCATCTGAAATGGTCATCTGGCCATTAGATCTTCCCTAATTAATATGACGTACAGCTCTGGGATGATAAACACATCTCTTGGGTTAAGGTTTCAAGGAATCTCAACTTTCTCTCCATCTGCCCCCTTCCCTTATAGACACGCTTGCACACACACACACACACACACACAACCATTGAGTAAACAGATAGTAAATGTGATTGGTCAGATAGTAGGAATCATGGACAAGAAAGATGAAACATGGGATCTTTTCTCCCTGATAAATAATAGGGTGGGTACGTGTTGATGTGCTTTGAAGGAAAGGAGAGGAAGATGGAGGTAAGAAGAGGCAGAATAGGGTCTGCTTTGTACTTTGTACTTTGTCTACCAACTGTGTTATATCTATATTGTTTTCCCATTAGTGCAGGTAAAAGGCATTGCATACCCAGAACGACTTAATCAGTCATCTCCATTCATTAATCAACTCAGAAACAAGAGCCTCCAGCTCCAAGCTGATGTAATTTCAGCTTTCAGGAAAGACTTTCTTCTCATTAAGGTCCTAAACTTGGCTTGTTTCTTAGTTACCTAAAATTAGAATGGCCGGTCTTCCATAAGTACATATTATTAATCTGCTCATTATTATTCAAAATAATTTATTGAGTGCATACTATGTAAATCACTTTATACACGCGCTAGGAAAGGAACAAAAGAAGTAATGAGAGTATCGTCTCCTGTTTCAGTTTAAATGTCAGTGTTTGAGCGAAGCCTTCCCAGACCGCGCGGTCTCAGTGCAGCATCCTGCCTCTTGCAATCATATCTTCTTGCTTTATTTTCTATGCAACTTCGTCACTCACTGTGTTTCTTTCAATTAGTGGTGTGTTTAAGTGATTACTAGTTTTCCCCAAGAAGGATGTAAGTTTCATGATAACAGAATCTTGACGTCTGTTCAGCTCTTGTGCTAGCCCATGTTCTCCAGAGAAACAGAACCAAGCCAGCAGGGTATGTATATATGCACAGGTATACGTGTGTGTGTGTGGTATGTACAATAGATGACACGTATATATGACACACGTGCACGTATATAATATGATTTGTTTCAAGGGATTGGCTCCCAGGGGCTGTCAAGCGTAAAATCAATCAGGCAGGATGGCAGACTAGAGACTTTAAGCAAGAGTTGATACCCTAGTCTTGACGAAGAATTTCTCCTTTCTCAGGGAAAACTCAGTTTTGCTTTTTAGACCTTTCAACTGATTGGGTAGGACTGACCCCCATCATTGACAGCACTCTCCTTTACTTAAAGTCAACTGATCGTAGACATTCACCACATCTACAAAATACCTTCATAGCAACATCTAGGTTAGTGTTTGATCCAGTAACTTGGTACGATAGCCTAGCCAAGTTGACCCAGAAAACTAGCCATCACGCCTGTATTCTCTACGCTTAGCACAGCGCCTAGTGCACGGTGGATAGCCAATAATATCCTTTGGCTGCCTACTAATTAACTCATTGTATAAGCTTGACAAGACACCCTATAAGATGGGACCCTGCCCTCCTGGGCTTATGATCTAGATGAGAAGACACATCCCACACAAGGAAATAATTAAGCCAGAGCACCAGGAGTGCGTGATTCAGAGCTAACATGAGTGATACTAGGGCCAATTCAAAAAAAAAAAAAGAAAAAAAGAAAGACTGGGCACTCAGAGAAGGGTAGGTCCTTGTTAGCAGGAGAAATGTGAAAAAGTCTGGTTGGGGGCCTGGTAGACTATGTCAGGTTGTTATTTCATTGCCATTTTCCAGTGTGTGACAGTAACTAACAACCCAGTGGGGTGGCTTTCCCTTTGCCCTCTCTGGGTCCGTAGCTGTCTGTCTTCAATTCATCTCTGCAGGGGAGAATGGCGGTGAACTGTTTCCTTGGGGGATGTGCCTCTGTGGCTTGGTTCCTACGGAATGAGTGACCCTTCTGCCTACTTTGAACCATCATCTTCTTGGATCTTGTGGGTCAGCTCTTAATTGGGTGGGTGAGGTGACTCATTTAAACTATTTTGTACTTGGTGACTTTAGTGTTACACTTTACTGGCTGTAATAAATGTCATTTTGTTAATTAGTTTGGGGGTCTTTTTATCTTGAGGAAAGTAGCTGAAACTATCTTGCATATTCAGATAATTTCCTACAAAAGTTATCCTTCTTAAGGAAGCTAGAAGACTATGTCATTACACCTGCATATGGTAGTAAAAGGTAAATACAAACATTTAAGTGGAAATGAATACGAAAGCTGGTGTAGGATGCGGTGTGTTCATCGCTTTGCCTCTGTTGCTGGCTGCTTCTGACTTCCCAGCTGAGGGAATATGTGATATGTGCACAAGATGAGGGGACGCCTGGGGTTCAGAAGGGGCCATGTAATACAGGGCAAGACACCCAGTGTTCTCTGGGTTCTGCTACTGAAGCATGGCCTTTGGCAAGTCGCGTCGTCGGTGTGGGGACAGAATCAAAATGGAGTTGGAGTAGCCTTTAAACATTTTTTAGTCCTGAAACACTGCTCAAACAGTCTTACATTTAATTCTAATTTGTGAAACAGAAAAAGCCAATGCCGAAAGCCAGGGTTGGCAGGGAAGTGTCTGGGTATGTGTTTGTGTATCTATATGTGTGAGTGTGTGTGTGTGTGTGTGTGTGTGTGTGTGTGTGTTAGTAGCTGAAGGCCACCATTTGCAGCCTCCATTCCCTGTCCCCCCGAGGACTCTAGAAAATCCCTAAGGCTTCAGAGTACAGTACTGTTTGCAAGCCATAAATTCAGTTAAATGGAATGATGCCTTTGCCTGCTTTGAAATTCTATGAAAAAAATGTGAATGAGATCATTCATAAACAAGTTTTTATAAAGAAGTGTTTTCTTTTGGGGCGCCTGGGTGGCTCAGTCAGTTAAGCACCTGACTTCAGCTCCGGTCATGATCTCACAGTTCACAAGTTTGAGCCCCGCGTCGGGCTCTGTGCTGACAGCTCAGAGCCTGGAGCCTGCTTCAGATCCTGTGTCTCCCTCTCTCTCTGACCCTCCTCTGTTCAAAAATAAATAAAAATATTTTTTAACTAAAAAAGAAGTTCTTTAATAATCATATAAGACATATGAGGACATGGCTTGCTAACAAGGTTGAGTTACAGGAGTATGTAGAGGAACAATGTAAAAAGCCCTTTCACTTGGCTTCTCTTTCCTGTCCCCAACCCCCACCCCACGCTCTATTGTGGGTTTGGTTGGAAACCTCCCAGATCTTTACTTTTTCATTTATTTTATAAATGCATGAGAGGAGGAGCTCCTGGGTGGCTCAGTCATTTGAGTGCCTGACTTCAGCTCAGGTCATGATCTCGTGGTTCATGAGTTCAAGCCCCACATTGGGCTCACTGCTGTCAGCGCAGAGCCTGCTTCAGATCCTCTGTCCCCCTCTCTCTGTTTCTCCCCGACTTGTACTTGCTCAAAAATAAATAAAACATCTAAATACATACATACATGTCAAGAGTAGGCATTTATATAAATTGGTTCATATTGGACTTATTAATCTTTAGCTTACCTCCTTTACTGAACAGCAAGCCCTAAAAGTCTTTTAGTATCAGTAAGGTACACCTCATTCTTCCTAAGGCATGTAGAGAATTCCCACTGTCAACAGCCCTGGAAATTATTGACCTTTGAAATATTTCCTATCAGAAAAGCAAATTTGAAATCTTCCTGTTGTTTTATTTTCTCTGATTGCTCATCTGAGCACACTGTATTGGTTTTCCATGTCTGTTATGTTGAAAGTTGCCTAAGGTCTAAAAAGAGATTTTAACTATGGAATCTGTTTAACAGAGCTCTTGACTGTTAGGCTTTATGTCTCTCAAAAGAAACTGAAGCCTGCAACCTGTAAAGCAATTTTCTTCTGGAATTCAAACATATTTTCATGGACTCACAGTCATTAGTGGCCTTGAATAGAGAACATTTTACTAATTAGAAGAAACCATTGTTCTCATCATGAAATGTAAATAAACTTTGAATTAATAAATGCAATAATTACCATTCCCATCTTGATTTAAAATACCAGGCCCAGCAATTTTAAATCCCAGTATTCTCTTTTTAACTGTTTTTGGGTCAGTGTACTTGTTAGTTGGATAGAGATTTTTTTAATAGAGATTTAATACATTCTTTCCTATAAAAACTATAAGGCAAAACTGAGTATCAAACTCCAACTTCTTATTTCATACACTAGTACATCAAGTAAGTTCCAAACCAATCCATCATAAGGAGACACAGATCTCCTTAGTAAATGCCAGTAAAAGGGAATGGATTTAGTAAGATTAATAATCACTTTAATTTATAGCGCCCTCTCTCCCAAAGACGCTTAGGTAGCTTTGCGCACATTCGAACCAAAATGTACTCTAAACCACTGGGAAACAGATATGTAAACTTGCTTAAAAAAATAAAATATGAGCCTCTTATAGTGGTCCTTCATATTCAGAGATGACACATTCATATTATATAGTTATCAGTTCAACAAGTTTTTACTGCGTTTTATTTGTTCTCCCCGAAGCCTTATTTTTGATAGATGATGCCTAAGATATACTGGGAGCGTCCTTTCAATATCCTGTGACTGATGAGAGGCAAAACAAAACAATTTATCAAATCACACTGCATACATCCCTATAAATTTGGAGAGTGATGAATCTGTAGAGCCATAGAACTTGGCATGTCATGTATTCATCAAAGGTAAAGCCCCAAACATCTCAAACACTCTGGTGACAGGAAGGCTGATCTTACTTGGGGGAAAAAAAGAAAGTAATTACTCTCTGAAACGATTCCTATACTATAAGAATTCTTTGGGAGATTGAGTTGTTGTCTGTACGGTTTGAGTCCAGAGATAAACAGAGATTTTGATATGAATATTGGAACAGAGGATGATGTCATCATATTCTTATTTAGCAGAGTTAAGTGGGTTTAGAAAAACAGTCAAAAACACCTACTATGCATTATGCTGCGTCTGGTATTGGTAGGTGCTACTGAAGAGCCAAATAAGACACTTCCTTAGATTATCCCCCACTCTGCTCCAGGGAACCAAAAGACAGGTATTTCACCCACCACAGATACTTTGCAAATACGGATAGGAAACATATTGACCTAACTTCATTCTCTAATGGCAAGGTGCTCACCTGGTAACTAATTAGAAGTGAGTCTTATCCCTTGTAACTTGGTGAGTAGACTAATGAATTTTTGCCATGGGCTTTAGTACAAAAGGATCAGATCATAATTACCCTTCTCATCTGCTTCAAGAGTTCAAGATTTTTAAAGGCTACTATTGTCACCAAGTCCTAGGACACTTAAAATATTTCCTGAGAGCATTAGGAAAGTGGTGGCTTTTTAGGATCCTCTTTGTTGGTGTTCAAAATAGGCAAGAATTGGGGTGCGTGGGTGGCCCAGTCGGTTGAGCATCCAACTTTGGCTCAGGTCATGATCTCCCAGTTTGGGAGTTCGAGCCCCACATCGGGCTCTGTGCTGACAGCTCAGAGCCTGGAGCCTGCTTTGGGTTCTGTCTCCTTCTCTCTCTGCCCTTTTCCCCCTTGCTCTCTCTGTCTCTCTGTCTCTCTCTCTCTCAAAAATAAATAAACATTAAAAAAAAAAATGGGCAAGAATTAACCTTCCCCAGCTCCTGGCCTGGCTGTCTTGGGCCAGCACGCTCTGTGAACCACACACTGTACACCTTCAGGAGGACTAATATGGCGGCCTCTGAGGTAATGTGTAATTCTGCCCGATTTTAGATTACTTAGTTATTATGAGACGCTCACGTCAAACATCTTTGTTTGTTTCAGGACTTTAATTCCACAGGCGCAACTTAGCATACAGTGATAGGGCGTGGGTTTTTTCTTCTGTTTTCCCCAGTCATTCAGAGCCTCCCACAACCTCTTTGAGAATAAATAGATATATTTAATTGAGGAAAATATCCTCCACATTTACTAGAAACTTTACTTTGGTGCATAGCCCCTGATCCCGTGTGAGCCCCGGCTTCTTTCTATAGTATCCTGGTAACTTTGGAGTTGTTTGGATGACAATGAGGGCAGCTGAGTAGACATCTCCCCTTGGATGGTTGTAAAGATATTAGAACTAGAACAAATGAACATTTCAGGGTAGATACGTTTTCACCTGAATTCCCAGATGAAATAATAATACTAGCTGAACACAACTTTTTTTTTTTTTTTTAAGTAGGCTTCATGCCCAGTGTGGAGCCCAACACAGGGCTTGAGCTCACAACGCTGAGATCAAGACTTGAGCCAAGATCAAGAGTTGGACACTTGACCAACTGAGTCACCCCACACCCCAACACAACTTTAAAAAAAATTTTTAATGTTTTTATTTTTGAGAGAGAGACAGAGCACGAGTGGGGGAGGAGCAGGGAGAGAGGGGGACACAGAATCTAAAGCAGCTCCAGGCTGTGAGCTGTCAGCACAGAGCCCGACCCAGGACTCAAACCCACAAACCATGAGGTTTGAGTTGGTCCAAAGTTGGACGCTTATCTGACTAAGTCACCCAGGTCCCCCAACTTTTTTTAAAGAGCTAACAGGGTTGTTATTGGTGGTGTGTGCACGTATTTAAAGGCAGATAATTAGTTTAGCAAACTAATCACGATGTTAAATAACAGGAATAATCAATACTGTTTAAGGGGGAAAATCCAAACAAATAACTGGACGCTAGACTATTTTTCTCTTCAGTTCATTTTTTGTTCTCTTGGTAAGTTCTACTTATTCTCCTTCACTAAAACAGCTGTAAGGTGGTGTCATCAAAACCAACCATTCTGGGGGTGCCTGGGTGGCTCAGTCGACTAAGTGTCTGACTCTTGATCTCTGCTCAGGTCTTGATTTCAGCCTCATGAGTTTAAGCTCCCCACCGTCTCCCCTATACCCCCACCACCCATTGGGCTACACACTGGGCTTGAAACCTACTTAAGAAAACCACAACAACTAACCATTCTGCAGAACACAAGCACACCCTCCTAGGTGATCATCTAAAATTTTTCTTCTTTCATTTGCATTTCCTTTTTTGAGTTATATCCTATAAAATGCATTGTGATATAAATGCATTGTGTAACATGTAAAACTAGGCTTGCCTGGCAGTGTACAATATATTTATTTATTCCAAGCCCAGTTAAATTTAATGATGCAAACCTAAAACAATGTTTTAAAAAATAGTATATATGTACATGTGTGTTTGGGTGTATGTATGATTATATTTATACAAGCTTGTTTCTTTTACATAAAAACTGATACCCTAAAAACAGGCTCTATAATTCTAGATCTCTCTTAGTTATATAAAGAAGAGATTTTTGGAAAAATAAGAAACTAATACATGTTACTTTGGGTTTTATCTCTAAAAAGAAGTCATGGAGGGGTGGCTGTCTGGCTTCGCTGGTAGAGCGTGCCACTCCATCTCAGGGTTGTGAGTTCAAGCCCCATGCTGGGTGTGGAGCCTACTTAAAAAAAAAAGAGTAATAGAAGGATTTTTTGATACTCGAGATGCTACTTGTTAGTTTTTAAAATGATTGCTGTGTTCTAGGTGCTGTTCTTCAAATACGTGATCTCTCTCTTAACGCTAACCACCACCGTACTCTCATGAGGGTGGGCTTCATTCTTTTTTACAGATGAATAAGGTGGGGTTTGGGGAGGCTGGATAGGAGCATTTTCAAGGGAAATTGGGGGTTCATCCCAGCTGACTCAAGCATCAGGGCTCTTTGCTCCTGGCTCTCACTGTCTTGAGGTTTTACTGCTTACTCTGAAAGACAAGCTTAGTTATTGGCAGAAGATGGCTTGCAAGTACCCTTGGCATCCAGACCCTCCGCATCTCAACAAATCCCTCTCGAGGGCTCCGTCCCCCCTTCAAGGTGCTGCAGCCCAGGTCGTTAGTCCTGCCACGGGGCTCATCTGGTTTCCGCCCCGGGGCAGAGACGGGCTTGCGGCTCAACCCAGCTGGACACTCCTCCCCCGCCCGCCCCACCCCCTTCTGCTCTGGCCCCAGGTGCCACCAGCTCTCCCCGACCCTTCCCCTCCCCCCAATTTTATCATGTTTGTTCCCATGACTCCCTTCCCACAGGACCCTGTGTCTTTCTCTCCTTCAGGTCACAATGATATATTTGTAATTTGTCTCAGTCATTGAGTTTCTTTTCCCTCAGTAGACGGCAAAGTCTGTAAGGGGACTTTGACTCACCTTTGCATCCTTCACAAGGACAGTGCCTGACGTGTGAGGGGGACTTAACAGATTTGTTAAACACGTGAGCTTCTTAGCTCTGGTTCTCGATCTAGAATAACACATTTAAAGGACCATTTAGAGTGACTTTTGTGCTTCTAACGGGTTGTAGAAGAAATCCATCTTTACGATTGGAAATTTGGGAAACCCGGAAACACACAAAGAAGAAACCAAAATTTAATCATACTCCCATTACCCAGAACTATTCAGTTAATTTAACATTGTGCTGTAGGTCCTTCAAGTCTTGTCTCCTTTTATTTAAATTCCAGTTAGTTTCCATACAGTGTGATATTAGCTTCAGGTGTGGAAATTAGTGATTCATCACTTACATGCAACACCCAGTGCTCATCCCAACAAGCGTCCTCCNCCCTCAGCTTGTTCTCTACCGTTACGAGTCTGTTTCTTGCTTTGCCTCTCTTTTCTCCCAGTACGTTCACCTGTTTTGTTTCTTAAATTCCACACGTGAGTAAAATTATATGGTATTTGTGTTTCTCTGTCTGACTTAGTTCACTTGGCATAATACTCTCTGGCTCCAGCCATGTTGTTGCAAATGGCAAGATCTCATTCTTTTTGATGGATAATAATCCTCTGCGTGTGTGTGTGTGTGTGTGTGTGTGTGTGTATCCCCAACATCTTCTTTATCCATTCATCAGTCGACGGACATTTGGGCTCTTTCCGTAATTTGGCTATTGTTGATAACGCTGCTATACATATCAGTGTGTATATATTTCTTCAATTCAGTATTTTTGTATCCCTCTGGGTAACTACCTAGCAGTGCAGTTGCTGGGGTGTAGGTAGCTCTGTCTTCGCCTTTCTGAGGAACCTCCACACGGTTTCCCTGAGTTGTTGCACCCGTTTGCACCCCCGCCGCCAGCGCACCGGTTCCGACGGTGCCCCTTGTCTGCATCCTCACCGGCACCTGGTATTTCCCGTTGTTGACGTCAGCCATTCTGCCAGGTGTGAGGTGCTGTCTCAGCAAGTCTTTCTTCTGTGAGCCGTCCACTTATAAAATAAACCATTTTAAACCGAGCATTAACATTTACTCACTGAAAGTGTACCTCATGCTTTCAAATCCTTAAAGTATATCACCTGTTCGTTAGTGAGAGCTGATATTTTTGGATCGGGCAGCTATTAGAAATTTGAAGAAATTGTTTTCATCTCTTTAAGTCGCCCTGAAGGTGAAGTAATTGGTGTAAGTTAAAGTCATTTGCCCAAACTTGGTTTGCCTCGTCTAGTTTATGTACCTCGTTAAATGTAGACATTTTCTTCTCCTGGAATGTCTTCTTCCAACACTTCTGCCTTTTGATGTAAAATGCCCCCTCCTTCTTGAAGGCTTTCCAGATCGCTGGATAGGAACATGACCCTGTAAAGTTCTAGATTTCCATCTTAGCCATTGTGCACAGAGTCTGTCACAGTACCCGTACACAGTAGGCACTCAATAAATGTCTGCTGAATTAATAAATATTAATATGTATCCTGCTGACAGTAATGGACTAACCTCATTTCCATATATGACACATATTGGAAAATAATGATATAAGTTGCCAGGGTCCAATTCACTGGCCAGCCGTGGTGGTCTGGGTTCCTTTTTTATGATGATGCCGATGTGATTGGCAGAGACAAATTTTAATTCCATGCATATCAAGCCAAATTGCCGTTGGCTTGTGTTCCTTTGGACAAACTCATTATGCCATTGTCCTGTCGGTATTTCAACTCTATATTCTGTCTCAATGTTTCTCACGCTTCAGGGCCTTTAGGACAGACAAGAATTTATAGGTAAAGGACAGGTGCACCCAAAGTAACTCCCTCATGGAGATTACTGCTCAGCTCACGGCCTTGTCCTCATTATAGGGTCTCCGACATTTGCACATGTACCCCCTTAAGTCTGCCCTCATCAAGTGAGAGTCCATGAAACTTGAGGAGAGGACATCAGCTTAGTTGAGTAACAATTCTGGGGTGTGGCCTTCGCGTAGCATTCAGCCTGCAGGCTGGGAGCCAAAGTGCAGCTTCTTGCTCAAGAGTGTGGTGGCCCAGCCCCACTCAAATGCGATCTTCCCTGCTGTGTGATGTGCGGCAAGTTTCTTACCTCTCCAAGTCTTGGATTCCCTCTCTTTCAAAAAGAATAATGATAAAACTGCTTCAGGGGATGATCATAAAGGTGAAACTAAATAATGCATTCAAAGCATTCAAAGCATTTAGCATGGATTCTGATATTAACAGGTTCTATAAATAATAGCTATTATTATTAAAATTGAGCCAGAAGCAATAGCAGTGTGTGTGTGTGTGTGTGTGTGTGTGTGTAAATATATATGGTGTGACATGAAAAATGGTGAAGCCTTGTTGGCTGGATTATTCAAGTTCAAGTAGGACAGATTTCAGCCCCCCCACACACACGTGATCTCACACTCCACAGTCGACTTTAACAGGGACAGTGTATGTGACCTGAGACACAGCAACGAGAAAGAGTGCGGGCAGCCTGTTCCCTTCCCTGGCCTTCCCTGGTGAGTCTCGGAACCGCCCAGCTGCAGGTCCGTGTTCCCAGCCCTTCTGCAGTGGACAGTGTGTCCGACCAGGGAGAACACCAGCAGGGCCAGGGCTGCTGAGAACCAGGGAGCGCTGGGCACCTTAGGGGGAAAGCCTGGGTGGGGAGAGGCAGGCGGGGGAGCGCAGGGCGGCCGGATCAGAGGGGAACGAAGTCCCTGGTCCTCAGGGTCTGGGGATGAGGCTGAGCTCAGCTTGGTGTCTTGTAGTGAAACAGTCATTGGAAAGAAAACACATGGACGGGCACCTGGTGACTCAGTCGGTTCAGCATCTGACGCACGATTTGGGCTCAGGCCAGGATCTCACGGTTCTGGAGATCAGGCTGCACATCGGGCTCTGCGCTGACAGCACGGAGCCCGGCTTGGGATTCTGTCTCTCCCTGTCTCTCTGCGCCTCACCCTCCTCTCTCAAAACAAATACATAAACTTTAAAAAGAAAGAAAACACATGGAAGTTAGCAGAGGAAGGATGAAGAGGGCAGTTGCCCGCCCTTGTTCTGTGAGGCATGATGTGGTGTTGGGAATAGTTTGGATGCTGGTTGACGCAGGACAGATGAAAAACCTGGAGACCCAGGATAAGAGGGATCATTCTGTTGCAATTTCCTGACACAAAGTGTCCTTTGTGGAACTTTCAGGAGTTAGGAGGGTTCCTTGGCTGTTTAAAGCATCTTTTAAAACATGGTATTTAGATCCAGGAGGCCCTGCCCACAAAAGAGGAAGGCAAGTGAGTCGTGGCTAACCATATTTCAGGAGCTTTATAGTCTGATTCAGAAATGACTGCTATTGATTTAGCTCCTGCACGTTCCTGAGTGAGGCCTCCATTTATTTAGCCGTTCACTCACACAGCCATCTTTTTGACTATTTAAGTGTCAGGCTCTGTGCTAAAAGCTGGGAAAACAGAGACAAATATAAGACACATCAGTAGGCATTCAAGAATAATTAGTTGCACAAAATGAATCAATATATGATTCCCCATCACTGTCTATTGTAAACAAACATTTTTAATAAAATAAGGCTGCAGCCTCCTCACAACTATTTACAGCGTATCATTGAAAATAAAGTGATCAGGGGCATCTGCATGGTTAAGTGCCCAGCTTCTGGTTTTAGCTCGGGTCATGATCTCACGGTTTCGAGAGTTTAAGCCCCACATCAGGCTCTGTGCTGGCAGCGCAGAGCCTGCTTGAGATTCTGTATCTCCCTTTATCTCTCTGCCCCTCCCCTACTCGCACTCTCTCTGTCTCTCTCAAAGTAAATAAGCTTACATTTTTTTTTTTTAAAAAGAAAAGTAATCATCTTCCAGCAAAGGGAGGGTGGTGAAGGAAAATTTAAAAAGAAAAGAAAAGATGCCCAGAAGAAGTTTAGTCTTAAATGATATCTAGAAGCTTGCCAGATGAACAGGAAAAATAAACAAATTCTGGATATAGGGAAGAGTTTCAAAAATTGCCTGTGTTCCAAAAATTACTTTGAGCACAGGAGTAGAATGAAGGGAGAAGGAGGAAGGGAAGATGAAGTGATACAGATTGGTAGAAGTTAGGCATTAAGAAAGGCATTGTGGTGGGGCGCCTGGGTGGCTTAGTCAGGTAAGCATCTGACAATTGATTTTGGCTCAGGTCATGATCTCATGGTTTGTGAGATCGAACCCACGTCAGGATCTACTAACAGCACAGAGCCTGCTCGGTATTCTCTCTCTTCCTGTCTCTGTCTCTCACCCACTCATGCTCTTCTGTCTCTCTCAAAATAAATAATAAACATTTAAAAAATCTTTGATATGTATGTATATATATATGCCGGATATACATATATACATACATACATATATGTATCTCGCATATGTGTGTATATATATATATATAGAGAGAGAGAGAGAGACATAGTGGCACAAGATTGTAGAACCTAACCTGGTTTAAATCCCATCTATGCCCGTTAATAATTGTTCGTGACCTTGGAAATCCCTCCAAGATTTCATTTTTTCATCTACCACAATGAAAAGCACACATATCTTGCAGGGTTGAGGTAAGGATTTGCAGCCATGTGGACATGGCAGAAAGTACTCAGTGTTTTGACTATGATCATTTTTATTTAAATGCCATGCTAAGGAATTTGATCCTCATTTGTTTCCAAAGAGCCAAGAATTTAATCGGTGAAGTGGCACAGTTTGTATGCATGTTCTGGGTAAATGGGAAGAATAGAATTGACTTAGGATCTGAGCAAGTGCTTAGCTTAACTCTCTAACTCTGAGTTTTCCCACCTGTAAAATGGACAGCAATAGAACTTACCTTCGCACCTTATTATAAAGATTAGATGAGAGCATGAACAGCACTGAGCACTAACCCAACAGTAATCTAGCAGTACATGTTAGTTATTGTTTTTGTTCTCCTGATAGTGGTGAGGTTGAGAACCAAGAGACCAGTCAGCTGGGAGACCGTTGTTAGGGTCTGGTTGGGAAGCAGGCTAGGTCCGTACCTCGTGAGATGGGCCGCAGCGCCAGATGTTAATTTAAGAATGAAAATCAACAAGCCTATGATTCATTGACTGTGGAAGCTAATCTCTCTGTTGGTATTCTTCCCTTCACAACATACTTTTCCCTCTGTGGAATAAAAACTATAGTTACATTTATTTTTCTAAAGTATGCGTTTCATTTTAAAGGCCTACATTTCCAAAACAGTCAGGTCCACACTCCCTGAATGTCCCTACTAATGAACCATTGCAGCTGAATGTCACAGCTTAAAGGAAAGGGTTACTGTGAGTTCAACAAAATTGGAACGGGTACTGGAGACCACAGTTGGATTTAACAAATCAACAGAAGTCCAGCAGACGCTGTGGCTTCCAATCTGTACCATATCTGCCCCCCTTTACCCTGCACACAAATTTAAATATATTAAAAGGATTATTAACAACATTACACAGTTTAACAGAAATCAGCCTAAGCGATGAAACCATCTGGATGTAGCTAGGATCAACTACTCTGGCTCCACTCTGATAGAAAAACAGTTTAAATCATCTCTGGTTCTCAAAAAGAAAAGGACACAGAACAAAAACTGACATCCTTACAAACAAATGACAGTAAATCGTATCGGAGTTCTTGAGTTGGCAGAAACTAACTTTCAAGAACACTATCAAAATGGCCTTACGTGGAAGATTTGGCTGTTGTCTTCCAAACATTTACAGAGTCCTTTTTAATTCTTGCCAGAACTTTAATCTAGAAGAAACCTACGACATTTGATCTAACCCCTCATGTTCATGAAGGGCCACCCTCTTAATACTCAGACTCATGAACATGTGTGAATTTCCAACTCTATTTTCGCACTTAGCAGTTCCCATCAAGGCTTTGCTCTTCGTACTTTGTGAGAGCCTGCATGTTGCTGTGAAGGTCACCAGGTTTCATTCTCATTTAAGCTGAGAGCTGCAAGTCACCACACATCCTTTTTCGCATCTGTAGTACTCTAGTAAGTTTCTTCTTTATTTTCTGAAAAATTTAAAGCGCCTTTCCAACCCCTCAAGTATTAGCTTTGTGAGTGTTCTCATTATATTTTCTGGTTAAACTCTTCCCTCATGGCAGCTCAACAAACTAAAATGGTAGTGTAGATTCTAGAGTATTGCTCAGTAAAGTGTAGGTACCCACTCCTTGATTCCTGGATCCTTCCTATTAGCCTGATATATACTCACAGAATGGTGTGATAAGCAGCTCTTAGCTGGAACGTTCTTGGCGATTCTTGACTCTTGGTAGTTATGCCTTTGTACGTTCCCTTCCCCTTGAGGGTGGGGTGGACTTAGTGGCTTGCTTCTAACAAACAGCATACACAGAAATAATGGGATGCCAATTCTAGCGTTTGGCTACAAAAAGATTAGTTTCCACATTTGGCACTCATTCATTCAGCCTTGCTTTCTTGGGTCATTCCTCCTGGAGAAGCTAGCTCCTGTGACACAAAGCAGTCCTGAGAAGAGGCCCCTGTGACAAGGGACAAAGGCCTGAAATGGCCCTGCTGCATCAAGCCTTCAAGTGAGACCACAGCCCCAGCCAACACTTGAGTACAATTTCATCAGAGTCCTTGGGTCAGAGGCACCCTAAACCTTGCCTGGATTCTAGATTCACAGAAATAGTGAAATAAATGTTTATTATTTTAAGCCTCTCAGATTGGGGGCAATTTTTTGAAGCTTTTACTCTTATTTACTTATTTATTACTTATTTTTAGTTTTTTTAATGTTTATTTATTTTTGAAAGAGAGAGACAGACAGAGCATGAGCTGAGGAGGGACAGAGAGAGAGGGAGACACAGAATCTGAAGCAGCTCCAGGCTCTGGGCTGTCAGCACAGAGCCCGATGCGGGGCTCGAACTCACAGACATGAGCCAAAGTCAGATGCTTGACTGACTAAGCCACCCAGGTGCCCCTAATATTTTTTTTCTTTACTTTTTTTTACTGTTAAGCTTTTACTCTTTTTTTTTAAGTTTATTTGTTTTGAGAGAGAGAGAGCGAGCACATGCAGGAGTGGCGGAGGGACAGAGGGAAAGGAAAAGGGAACCCTAAGTAGGCTCTGTGCTGTCAGCACAGAACCCAACACGAAGTTCAATCTCACGAACTGAGATCATGACCTAAGCCACAATTAAGAGTCTGATACTCAACCAACTGAGCCACCCAGGCTCCCCTGGTGGCAATTTATTACACATCAATGATAATGAATACAAAGCCTAAAACAGTAGATTCTGGAAACAAAATATATGCATGAAAATCAGGCAAGAATCATGTTTTAGTAAGTGGCTATAGGTTGTTTATCTAATTTTTGTAAGCCTCGGTTTTCTGATCTATAGAAGAGCTTTACTAATAAATGTACCTACTTCATAATGATGATTTTTTGGGCATTGAGATAATGTACGTGAAGTGCTTGGCAGGCCACATGGCTCATGGTAAATACTCATGAATGTTGCTTTCTCTTTATTATTATATTTATTGCTTGCCACTCTTACATAATGATTTTTGTTAGAGTCTGTCCTTTATCTTCCCATTAGCTCTTCCTGGGTGGGTGTCATATGCTCCAGGACTTGACTTCTCACATATGTACCCGTAACCACTAAGCCTCGACATCTCTTACAAACTAAGATGTATGTTTATTGCCTATGGAGGAATTCTGCCAAACTGTCGCACTCACAGGCACGTCACCTCAGAAGCTCATCTACTTTTGCTCCCAACCTCACACTAGCTGTTGCTCCTCTGTTCTCTTATGTGGGAGGAGCCGTCACCTGAGCACCGTGTTCGAGTATAAATAACCAAGCTTGTCATCATCTTCTAAGACAATTGTTGCAAGCACACAGTGCTCAGTGTACAGGGATATTCATCATAATGTGCTAAAAATTAGGAACTGTCCAGGGGCGCCTTGGTGGCTCAGTCAAATAAGTGTTCGACTCTTGGTTTGGGCTCAGCTCATGATCTTATGATCTGGGGGTTCATGGGTTCGAGCCCTGCATCTGGCTCCTCTGTGCTAATGGTGTGGAACCTGGTTGGGACTCTCTGTCTCCCTCTCTCTCTCTGCCTCTCCCCATTCGTGCTCTCTCAGTGTCTCTCAAAATAAATCAACTTAAAAAAAATAAAAATAAATTGGTAACTGTCCAAAAATCCATCAGTAGAAAGTCAATTAAAGTATTTAATGATAAATTAAATTCCTTGTTATGTGGCAGGCTCAAGGCAAAGAGCATCGTATGTATTGTGTCACTTAAAGCATAGCAACCCTATTGATATTCATTCAGTGGAATTCACACAGCCCATTTTAAAGGATGCTACAGGTATCGATTTACCAATATAGAAAGATAGTCACAAAATATTATAAAATGAGAAAAGAAAATTATGAAAGATACATATAATAGCACAATATTAAGATATGCATCTATGCATAGGTGTGAACATACATAATCATAGTTTTTAATTACAGGTATTTTGCACAGTTTCAGTATGCACACACTTTCAGTTGCCATGATTTGGTGAAGTCACACCTGTTCCCCAACACTACAGTTCAAAAGTCAGTTGCTATAATACATTACTGTGAAAAATAAAGTACAGAGTTCATCTCTCGCTCTTTAGTCCACACGTCACTATGTAACTAAGAGGTGCACATCGCGATCGGTGACCAGTCACATCCGTTCTTCCCAAGTCGGTCAGTGGCCCATGACTGCACGTCTGTCATTCAGGGTACGCCAGTGTGTAGCTGTGTTGCCACTTTGTCTTCAGGTGAAAACTTGGGTACTTGAAAGAGAATTGACCAAGAAAAGTAAAGTGCAGCAAAGAGACAAAAGTAGCAACGCTGTGAGTGAGATGTGAATTTAAGGTGAACGGAGGCGGAAGAAACCTCGGAGCCGGGGAATGTCTGCATGGCCACGTCCAGAGGCTCTAGGTGCACTCAGGGAAGGGAGCGTGTCAGCACACAGGAGAAAAGCGCCTGTGATGGAAGGGTCGTCTCCCAGGGAAGCGACCACAGCGAATAACTTACTTCACATGAAAGGAACTCTCAGAGATACTGCACAGCACTGAAAGCTCCAAAGATCGAATGTTAGGAGCCGCAGGTCGTGATCGCATAGTTGGTGAGATCGAGCCCCGCGCTGGGCTCTGCACGGACAGCATGGAGCCTTCTAGGTTCTCTCTCCCTCCCGCCCTCCGTCCCTCCCGGATTCGTGCACGTGCAGACACTCTCCGCCCCCCTCTTCTCTCTCACACAGACAATAAATAAATACACTTAAAAAAATGTTAGGAGCTGATCCAAATGGAGAAAGGGATTTGGCAGTTGGCGGGGGCACAGAAGACCCCCACACCATACCTCAGTTCGGTGACCATGAGAAGAAGGCAAGCGCCGCTGCTCAAACTACTCAAGCTCTTTCAGTAAGAGAAGTTACTTTTCAGTGTTTCTAATGTGTTTTGTGTGTGTCTCTCTCTCTCTTTTTAATTTTTATTTATATTTGAAAGAAAGTATGGGTGTGTGGAGGGGGGTCGGACAGAGGATCGAAAGCAGGCTCTGCACTGACACGCAGTGAGCCCAGTGCGGGGCTCGAACCCGCTGACTGTGAGATCACGACCTGAGCTGAAGTTGGACGCTTAACTGACCGAGCCACTCAGATGCCCAGTGTTTCTAATGTTTTAAATTACTGTGCTCTAAATAAATATGAATTTTATGTTATTTTCACATTCCTATACACTTGTGGCCAACAGTAAGAGAGATTTCAGTGCTTTGACAAAAACTTTAAAGGATCACAGAATATAATTTTCTCCACTTATGATTAAGATCGCTTGGCATGGTTTCATTGCACAGTTTTGTGTCCCGCACCACTGGCTAGAGCCAGGGCTTCTGTGTATATCATCCTGAAGTTGTACATTAAGATGCTAACGATATTGTTTTGGAGTGGTCAGCTTACAGGTGGCTTTCGGTTACCTCCTTTTTATAAAGTCTCCACAATGAGTATAGATTCCTAAAACCTAATTTAATTACTCTGGCATCTCTTTAACATGTAGTTGGAGTGCCTATTAATTAAAGGAATCGGGCCAGTGCTGGAAGAAAAAGACATGGGGGAAAAAAGGACCAGAAAGACATGGTTCTTCCACATCACAACAAGATTTTCACGCTGCATGCCAAGTATAAAAGAGGTATCAAAAACAGTCAGAGCAGAGGCACCTGGGAGGCTCAGTCAGTTACGCATCCAACTCTTGATTTCAGATCACGATCTCACGGTTCGTGAGTTCGAGCCCTGTATTGGGCTCTGTGGGGACAGCGTGGAGTCTGCTTGGGATCCTTTCTCTCTCTTCCTCTCTCTCTGCCCCTCCCCTGCTAATGCACACACACTCTCTCTCTCTCTCTCAAAATAAAGAAACGAACTTAAAAAAAAAAAAAAAAACACCAAAGAGAGAGCCCCAAACTTCTGCAGAAGTTGGGGAGGGCCTCAGGCTTTTTACCCTCCAGTATTAAAAGTTTTGCCCCTAAGGAAAAATGGATCCTAATTGGCCACAGCATTTCATACTGGAAATTACTAACGCCCACAGCCCACTTTCTGGAGAACCCATGTTAGTTATAGGCTTCACAAATGAAAAAGGCCAAGTAACAAGGCCGTGTGAACATTGACTGAATCCTAGTGCCAAACATTATCCAGATCCTTGTTTTATCTGCTTCCTTCAGTCATTGAAATGCAACCCAAAGCATCTCACATTGATTTGGTTTTGTTTTTGCATCACACATTGCTTTTTATAAAAGCCAAACCTTTGTAATCATAACTTTGAATAGCAAGGCGCGCGTGGAGGCAGTGTGGGCTGCTCTGGGCCCAGGATGTGACCATCACAGAAGGCTCCCACGCCACACGAATGCATTGTGTCACTGTTTGTGTTTTGCCTTCAGTTTTGAGAGTTTTTAAATTAAAATTTAATGTGTTTGTGGTGGCTTAAACTTCAGTGATGTCCCCAGTCACACTGCAGTTGTGAGATCACCGTATTTTAAAACTGACAGCACCACGTACAAATACTTCTTAACATCAATACATGGAATTTGGAAACAAAAAATCTGAGTCCTGCCTTTATGAAAACGTCTAGAATAGGGNTTAACATCAATACATGGAATTTGGAAACAAAAAATCTGAGTCCTGCCTTTATGAAAATGTGTAAGTTTGGGCTTTTTTTTTTTTTTTTTTCCTGGTCTCTTCAATGAATGAATTCTTGTTGGTTAAAATGGTTTTATCTTAGATTTTGTGACCTCATTAGAGCACTTCTTCCTACCTTGCATATTGAGAGATGGTGGTGAATGAGAAGCTTCACTGGTGTCTTAGCAGAGGAGGCCTAGCTGTGTCTGACGTTTGCTCCCCAGGGCCTTTCTCCACGAGGCAGCACGGCCTAGATAGCTTTTCCCAGAGTGCAACGAGCCTACCAAGGTCAGGAGGCAATGGGCATTGTGACATCAGTGTTGAATCATCTTGTGAAAAAGTTAGCCCCTTTGTAGTTTGCTTTAAACCTTATGAAGTCAAGGACCAAAGAACCAAGTCTTCTCTGCCTATAACACTTGCTAACCTTCCTTTTAGACCAAGAACAGGTTCTGGGCCGGGAGCTTTGAGCAGACTAGAATATCTAGCTAGAATTTAATAGCAAAGTTTTGGTTTTCTGTATGGCGTTGGTTTATTTATCTAAAAGAAGTGAGCCCAGGGGCGCCCGGGTGGCTCAGTCAGTTGAGCGTCCAACTTCAGCTGAGGTCGTGATCTCATAGTTCGTGGGTTCAAGCCCTGCGTCGGGCTCTGTGCTGACAGCTCAGAGCCTGGAGCCTGCTTCGGATTCTGTGTCTCCCTCTCTCTCTGCCCTTCCCCCACTCATGCACTGTCTCACTCTGTCTCTCAACTATAAATAAATGTAATCTTTTTTTAAAGAAGTGAGCCCATTTAAAGAGGGATACTAAGAAAATAGGAGGTGTTTCCTGGATATGGTTAAAATTTTGGCCAATGGTTTTTGAAGAACTGAAGTTTGGGAATATTAGTAATTTAGAAAAATTGCAGGCTAGGACTCAAGAAGCCAAGGTATATATTTCGGATCTTTGTCATTTTAGGATGGTTGCAAGTCATAGCCTGGCTCTATCTCCATAATCTCATCAATTAATTTTCAGGATAGTTATATGTGATTCACAGTAATAGCTGTCATTGATAGAACCTTTCTTTTGCGCTTAAATGTTCCTAAATATTTTATATATTCCATTGAATCTTCACAAATACCCAGTAAAGGAGGAGGTATGATTAGCCCTACTTTGCAGAAAATGGAGCCAAGTTACAGAGAGAGTTTGTCTCAAGAGTATCCACTGAATGGGTAGAAACCAGGAGTCAAATCCAGACAGGCTCCGAATCTTGTGCTCTTAGCTACCAAGATTACCAAGCTTGGAAGCACTGCAGTATTTGTTTCGAACTCCAGAGTCTCAGTATTTTCATCCACTTTCCCCAGGTCATCTTCCAACCGTAGTGTTTTATTTTATGGAAATAGCTTTAGCCTTAATCGGAGCCTTGGGGGTGAAGCAGGGAGCAAAGAAGCCTGGGGGGAAAAGCGCTCTCAGTCTGTGGCTGCCGAAGGGAAGAATGAGCCGAATCTTCCCAGTGCCTCAGAGGGGAGAGAACCCATTTCAGAGGAACCAGGTAGCTTTGCACCATTAAGGAACCAGTGCGAACACTCTCCAAGTAGTAGTTCCTCAAAGCTCAGGTGATCAGAGTACAGTATGGATGGTCTCAGCTGCTTCTCTGCCCCCACCTCAAATCCATCTTTATATACTTTGTAATCTAAGAAATCAGCATTTGTAATTATATTTTATGCCCCTCGTGCAAACTGTAAAGATTCCTCAGGTCATTGACTTCCTCCGGGCCCCGCCCCAGCGTGCTGTAGAGGAGACGCCCAGGCACTCTCTATTTTAACTTGGATGCAAGGCCCTGTGAAGGCCAAACAAAATTTTCTGTTGCTGTTAGTTTACATTTTGAATTGTAAATTTCTGAGAAGATTCGAATTAAAAAATAAAACTCAAAGCTGTTACAATTTAAAGTTTAAAAAATCTTTGCCAGGCTATGTTAGAAAATGATCTTACCTGAGGCAACAAGAATTAAGGATTTCTATGTATGAGTGATCTGCGACTTTGTTTCTAATTATTTTTAGAACAGTAAGGCAGTTTATAGTAACACATCTAGTTACACCTATTTACTTTCATTTTATTATTAGGGGCCGGCACACAGTTTGAATAAACCTGACCCATATTTAGCACCCAACATATATCTTTCTTCTGGGAGTGACAGTATAGAGAGAAGCCTCTGTTGACTTATGTCCTTGTTTATTTTGAAATTAAATACACTGACGAGTAAATTTATTTGAAACATATGCACAGATTCTAGAGCATGTGGGCATGGAAGGCTGATGCTAATGCTTATTGGCATCAAGGTATCATTCATATCATATTTTTAAATCTCAGAGTACTCCAGAAGGCTGACAGTTGATGGCTTCGGAGCGTGGAATCCACCAATCACTTGACTCTCCCATATCTCATTCAGCAGAAATTGCAGTATGCATTTGGGAAAGTTAAATTTTGAGAAAAGGGGTACAGTATCTTTTAGTTCAAACATAGGTAAAGTATCCCAGCACCTCTCACTAAACTACTTTCAACATTACCTTCTTAGAATATGGTTATTATATCACAAGAAAACCAATTATGAGAGAGTTGCCAGGGCCTTGCAAAGGCTGAAACAAAATAGAATGAATTAAATATTCAAAGTTCCCACTTCACAGAAATACAGAGATAGCACTGAGAAAGGGGCCGTGGAAACACGACGTAACAAGCAAAGAAGTTAAATAATGTGTTAATGACATGTGTTGAGAAAAGATGCGAGTACTTCCTGCAGGATTGTGAATAAATAATTCTGGGAGTTGCGTGTTTATTTTGGGATGTGAGCATAACTTTACATGGCCAGGACAGGTACAGTCCTCACTGTATTTCTGTTGAGCAACAGGATTCCTTTGGTGAGGGTATGTGGAGACTAGATACACAGGGAAGAGAAACATGAACTGGGGTGCTACATTCACTAGACAATAATGGTAAGGAACAATGAATTACAGAAGCTTCTGACAATCCGAAATCAAAGTAAGAAGTGAAGTACAAGTAGAATATGTAGTTCATAATAACCTCTATCATCACAGTCATTACGATGTACTCAGATACCTTTTCGGATACCGCTAACGCCTGCGTCCAGTGCTGAGCTCTCACGGGGAAGATCCTGTGTCACATATCTTTCCCTGTGCCCTTGTCATGTAGAGTAGCCTCTGACACAAATTAAGTACAGAGTAATGGTTTAAACTAATGAATTGATTGATCCATTGATTATGGATGACCCAACTAATTGAGATCCCTTGAAGTAGCCAAAATTTATTTGAAATACTTGGCATCTAAGAGAAGCCATATGATCAGATAAGAGACAGCTTCAGGACCTTCTGTGACTGGGAGGCCAATTTAAGGGGCAGATTTTCAGGAACAGAAGCATGCCTATTAGTATAAAACAAAGATATGTCCAAATGATTTATATGAAAGTTGATTTATATGAAAGTTGATTTATATGATTTATATGAAAGTTAAAGGTATGTTACAGCAATTCATTTTAAAATGTTCTGTTGCTAGGTATAATTTGGATATAAAGCAAAAGGTTAAAATTTTACGGATTGTCCCATGGACGAATCATTTTAATTTATCATTACCAGCCCTTAGCCATAGTGTGTGATGGTGGCTCTTCCTGTTACCTTCCTCTGAGAAAGGAATGAGGAAGTCTGAAATGTTAAGATGATGGTGTCTAGACCATCCCAAAAAAATCACCCTCTCTGATGCTGGGGAGCAGTATACTTAAAAAAATCTTACTGGTGATTCTATGATGGATTTAGAGTCAAGTACTATTGGATTAAAACTTGGGAGGAAAAAATAATAGGAAGACACATTTAAGGATCATTCAACAAGGGAGACAGTGGGTAGAAAGTAAGATAACGGGTTGCAACCTAATAGTGGGACCTGAAATGGATTTAGTGAGTTCCAGCAGACATTTAAAAATAGAAAATAGAAAAGAGTACATCTCACATAATGAGAGAAAGTTTTGTTTGGTGACTTTTAGGTATATCCGCATAGCCATATATGTATACGTGTATCTGTATATCATAAGGTACACATTGGATCAAAAGTGGTCTCGGACAATAGGAGCATGGGTCAACATTTTATTTTGCAGTGTGAGATCCTCAAAGTACCACGTAGTCCATGAATCAGGACATTTTTTTGTTTTGTTTGTTTCACTCTTGTTTCATTCACATCTGACTAGGTTACGCTACAGTGACAAATAGCTGAGTGGCTTACACCTGGAAGATGTATTTCTTGTTCAATCTTTATGTTCACCGTGAGTCATAGTCTTCATCCCAGGTTCCAAACTTTAGGAAAATCTTCATGTGGGATATTTTTAAACTTGTGTCAACAGAAAGAGAACACAGTGAAACCGCGTGAGGGATCGCTGCTCACAGTTCACTGGCCAAGGCAGTCACGTGGTTAAACCTGGCATCAATAAGACATCAACGAATAGTGCTCCTCCAGGAAGGAAGTGGGTATTTTGAACACTACTGCAATTTACCACAGCCTGTAAGCAAGTTCTTTAAACATTTAAGTTTAGGGGCGCCTGGGTGGCTCAGTCGGTTAAACGTCCGACTTCGGCTCAGGTCATGACCTCACAGTTCCTGGGTTCGAGCCCCTTGCTGGGCTCTGTGCTGACAGCTCGGAGCCTGGAGCTGCTTCGGATTCTGTGTCTCCCTCTCTCTCGGCCCCTCCCCTGCTCACGCTCTGTCTCTCTCTTTCTCAAAAGTAAATAAACACTAGAAAAAAAGAATTAGTTTGCCTGAGTCCTTTTGGGTAAATATTGCTGGTTCTGGTCCCTGAGAACATTGGTGCCACGAATTCTTCAGTTTCTGTCATTTTGCTACAAACAATGCAGCTCTGAGTTGGTGGCATTGAAGACGAACACTTTCCAGGACTGAGATGCCCTCATCTTTTTTTGTGTCAGGTGCCCAATTTTTAGCCTTGTATTACTCTTTGATCAACTGGAAGTGATTTTTAAAACCCAGACATTAAACTAGACTAAGATTCAGTTCGAGAAGTTTCTAGAGATACCCCTCGGAATCGGGAGATGCAGAATAGGGATGGATAGGTTGTAGAATTTGAAACCCTTGAGCTACCAAACTCTGGCTGGTATCAAGAGGCTTGTTTTGTTCCCAGAGAATTAACGTTGTTTCCAAAAATTAGCTCTCATATGGCTCATTCAGGTAACCCGTGTTGAATATGGAAATTAGATTTTTTGTTCATACAAGTTTGTTACATTATAGTTTATGAATCATAGTGGCTATGTGCCAGACTCCCTTTCAAGCTAAGCAACCTCTTCACTATGTTATTCCAGCTGAGTCTTTTATCTGAAGTGTTTCTTCATCTTGGCTCATTTAGCCACAAAAGAAGTTGCCCTCTGGGAGATAACATCTTATGTTTATTTACTTTATAGGATTATCACCTCTGGGCTCATTGCACGTGCTGAACATATCAGAAAAGAGAAAAATCTGATTTCAGAAAGCCAGGACCCCTTTAACCCTGACGTGTGCCCATCTTTCTTTGGGTAGTGTGGTACAGAGAACACATCATTAGACTTGGAGTCAGGAGACCTGGACTCTAATCTTTTTGCTGGTTTGTTGCTGTGTGACTAGACAAGTTAATTTACTTCTCTGATTCTGTTTTCTTATATGTAAGACACATGAGGATACTCCCAAAACTCTTCCAAGTTCAGTACCCTGTTCTGCTTACGGAATTTTGTAGAAGCTATGTAGATGGCTCAGCAAAATCATTAAAGAAGAGATCTTTGTTTAGAAACTATAAAAATAATAATATATGTCTTCATATTTAGAAATGGTATGAAAATTACTGACATTTAACTTTAAACCTACTATATAAGTTCTGTTAAGTGATCCTTGCTTTTTCTTTCACTAATAACAGAAATTTAAATGTAAGTTTTGGCATGATATATTGTATTTAAAGACTTGCCTGATAATTGAAGTACAAAACCAACCACACAAAATACCCCATTTTTTCCCAGCTGGCTCATTGCGATATTCTTTATATATCATGACGTTCATTCACTCTAAGTGTACAGTTTGATGAGTTTTAGGGAATTGATACAGTGGCGCAGCCATCGTCACAATGCCGTTTAGAACACTTCAGTCATCCAGAAAGTTTCCTTATGACTGTTTACATTTAACTCCTGCTTTTACCCTCAATCCCAAGGGAGAACGGATCTACCTTCCACCTCTATTTTTTATCTTTTCTAGAAATTTCACATAATTCAAATTATGTGCCTGGCTTCTCTGTCTTGCCATAATGCTCTTAAGGTTTATCAGTGCTGTTGCATACATCAGTGGTTTGTTCCTTTTACACTGCTGACTAATATTCTGTTGTGTAGATATACCACCTTTTGTTTATCTACTCATTAGTTGATAGACTTTTGAATTGTTTCTAGTGTTTGGCTCTTGTTTCTAATTTTGGGCTATGATTAATTGCCCCTGTGAACATTCACATACAAGTCTTTGTGTGGACATATGTTTTTATTTCTCTTAGGTAAAGAAACACCTAGAATTGGAATTGCTGGGTTATACTGTTAGTGTATGTTTTCTATTATAAGAAATTTCTCGTATCTTTTCCAAAGTGATTGTACTATTTCATAATCCCACCAGCAGTATATGAGAGTTCCAATTTCTCCTCATCTTTGCCAACACCGGTACAGTCATTCTTTATGATTTTTGTCATTTTAGCAAGTGAATAGTAGTATCTCATTTTAGTTTTTAATTTGCATTACCCTAAAGATTAGTGATGTTGAACATCTCATGTGGTTATTGGCCATCTGTATATCTTCTTTGTTGAAGTATTTATCAGATATTTTGCCCAATTTTTATTGGATTTTCTCCTTATTACAGAATTATAAGACTTCTTAATGTATTTGTCCCTAATTTTTAAAGGACTTTCCGTGCCATAAGCATATTATATAAGTTTTTATATGCTTATATAAAATAGTGTGTATGTATATATATATACATATACGTGTGTGTGTGTGTGTATACACTTCACATAAAATTCTTTGGAAATAAGAGGATAGAATTTTTAATCCTAGGAAAGAAGCAGGATGAATTTTAGACGGTCATTAACAATCATTAAACACTATTTTGAGGGATTACCTATAAGCTCTCAAGATGGTAGAATGGTCATTTACAGATCAAATAGTGATTTCTGTTTTTATAGTTTGTACCCTATTTATAGAGGAGAGAAAAAGCACCTTCTATAGGTGCCTGAGTCCTGTCAAAGTTCACGTATTTCTGAGAAGGGGTGAAGAAGTATCTAAGGAACCAGAAGGAGAGAGATAGGAGTCCTTGCTTTTTTAATGCTTATTATTCTATTGGGAAGTAAGACATTTACCGTTTGAAGGGTGGTCTGTGGAAAGAATTAATGTTTTACTGACTTTGGGATCACTTTGTTTAGGTCACAGCTCAGAACGTAGTTACATGTACGTGCACGAGCGTGCACACACACACACACACACACACACACACACACACACACNAAGAAGTATCTAAGGAACCAGAAGGAGAGAGATAGGAGTCCTTGCTTTTTTAATGCTTATTATTCTATTGGGAAGTAAGACATTTACCGTTTGAAGGGTGGTCTGTGGAAAGAATTAATGTTTTACTGACTTTGGGATCACTTTGTTTAGGTCACAGTTCAGAACGTAGTTACATGTACGTGCACGAGCGTGCCCACACACACACACACACACACACACACACACACCTCCCCAACGAGAAGAAAGAATCTATCTGTACTTAAGTTCTTCTGCCAGTCCTCCCTGATCTCTCCAGCCCTAAAGCAAGATAATATCACTTCCAGGAATATTGGACTAATTTTGGGAACAGTGAAATAAGAAAATCCCTTACTCCAACCTGCAGTTTTAATTGACAAACGTACATACCTGTAGAACACATCATCTGCCCCTCTTTTCCTGACTTCTAATGCCAGCCTTCACACTGTGAAATCTTCTGTTCTCACCACTGTAAATATAAATGGACTCTAAATCTTTTTTTTTATCTACAACGTGACTAAAAATGACTTTGGCAGTAATCTCCAAAACACTATAGTTAAGACAAATTCAGAATTAGTTAATGTTAACTCTTTATAGGAAATGTATTTATATATATTTGTATATTATGTTTTATTCCCTGAGTCCCCCAAAGCATAATTAAAATTCATGATAAATTACAGCCTCGTCCATTTAACTAGCAAAGATAGGTAGCTCATTAAAATGACTAAATCGCCTTCCCTAAAAATAAACTAAAATAAAGTGATTAGGTCCCCTTCTAATCACAAAATGGTGAAGTCCGTCAGCGCGGTAGCACACAGAGCCTTGTTTTTAGATCTTAAAAAAAGCTAAGGATCATGAGACACTGAGGAAAGCTTACGTCATGAAAGAGAGAAAGCATTAAAAAGAAAAAAAGACTTGAAGGCAACAGACAATTCAGGGACAGAAAAAAAATCCCCCCTCCCAATTATATTTATGAGTCTTAGAGAGATAAGAGAATAAATTGCATTCATAAAACAAGAACAGAATTTAACTTGTATCATGTGTAATCAACACAAAAGAACTCTGGGAAATTAGAAATCTAAGAGTAGAAATAAAATAATCTGTGGAAGGGATTAAGTCCAGAAAGTCATTAAATGGAGCAAAAGAAAAATTAATGGGAAATAAGGGAGCAGCTATATGAAAATTACAAGGCCATATGTCTGACCATATTGAGATAGATTTTAGAGAGTACTGAAAGAGCTTGATAAAAATCAGTGGTGGGTACATAGAAAACAAGGCAAACACAAAGACAAAGCAATTGAGCATTACCCGAATAATGATTACACTGTAAATACTGAAAATTTATTTCACGGAACAGTGACAGGGTGTACATACGAAAGGATAGTGTGACCAAAGGATGCTGCAAGCATTATGTTGAAAATAAAGAAGAGGTTATCTTTAATTTTAGAATTTGCAACTTTAGTGATTTATGTATATAAACATGATGTTGGGTCTCCTACGTTCCATGTTGTAATATTAGTGATGATCGATTTCTTGAGGAAGTCATACATTCCTTTTATGCAGCGACCTAAAATACATCGTAAACTGAATTTAGGAACCAATCTTTGAAAAAGAGTACTTTTTTTTTTTCCTTTTGAAAAAGCCCTCTAATACACAACAGAATCAAAACATTGCCTTTCTCGGTGCCACGCACTGCGTTACAAAAATAGAGATACTATTAGCTTTTGCTATGCTAATAGTTTACTCACTGTAAAGAATGGCTATGAATTTTTGTATTATGAACCAGATGTAGCCTATGGTCTTTAGGCTTTTTATGAGCTTCCCACCTAAGCAAACAAATACCCTTGTATTGCTTTTCCTATGGTTCTGATGGGCTGTGCTTGATTATTTTAGCGTTGACCTTCAAAATTTGGAACTTTGTTTCTTCATTGGTTTTGACTGTTGAAATGTCGCCTGATAACTTGACTGAGCATTTATTTTTTCGGTGCTTATTTTATTTTTGAGAGAGAGAGAGAGCATGTGCGAGCTGGGGAGGGGCAGAGAGAGGAGACAGAGGACCTGAAGAGGACTCTGCACTGACCGCAGAGAGACCAGTGCGGGGCTCACTCACAAACTGTGAGAGTGTGACCTGAGCCAGAGTCAGATGCTTAGCCTATTGAGCCATCCAGGCACCCCTGACTGTGCATCTATATGTTACAGGCATTGATCTCTATATTGTCATTACCAAGGCTTTTTGGGTTAGCCCTCCAGTATAATTCAGTTTCAGAAAATTGTGGGTTCCGATTTTTTATTACACATTTCAAAATCAAATAATTTAATCAAATGTAAGAAATGATGAATTAATAGAATTGATATCTCTTCCATGAAGTCCAACCAAATCCCATCTGTAAAATAAATTAGCAACTGATCATCTCAGAAATTACAAATTCAGTTGCATGGTTTTCTATTTTAATGAAGGAGTTGAAATAACTTTCAATTATGAATCGATTTCCCTCTTTCAGAATTGTCTTAGCTGTTTAAACATTCTTGACTGGCTTCTCCTAAGATACAGTGCTCTTCTGAGCCACTTTTGTCCCTTTAAGTGTATTTGCTCAGAAAATACAAAGCCTGAAAAGCCGTCGTTTCTTCCCAAGTGGGTAGATCATTCTGGTGTCCTATCCCCTGACCAGCAAACCGTATATGGTAGCCCTAAACTAATACCTAAATTAGCCAAGTAAAGAAGGCATGAAATCAACTGAAAAAATATCTTAAAAGTTGGTATTCTTGAAAACTTTTTGGAAAGAGAAATCAGGAAAGAGCCACAATTAGATTTGTATTTTAGGTGATCCCTCGTAGTGACGTGGAGATAAATAATAACAATACAATAACAACAGCAGTTAACATTCGGAGTGCTTGCTATATGCCCCTCTGCCTTCAGTTCTTATTTATCACACGAAGAAATTTCAACAATATATCCATTTTACAGGTGAAATCCAAGGCACAGACAGGTTAAATGAAGTGGCCAAAGTCAGCAAACCGATGATAGTTGGTAGAGCCGGGAACCGGAGCCATCAGGAGCCATCAGGAGGCATCAGTGCACATGAGAAAGGAGGAGGGCTTGAACTATGCCCTGCTAACCAGGGTCAAGTTCATAAAGAAACGTCTTCTGGTGTTGTAGTCATCATGGGGCACGCTTGAGACTTGCGGTTTTTGTTTTGTTTTGTTTTGTTTTTAACATGTCTTGACATTATTTCATTGGTGCCAAACTGGGCGTCCCGCCCAGTTAAAAAAAAAAACCTCAGTCACAGACTTCTCTGAGTGAAATCCTACATGAATGTGGTTTGGCTTCTTATCCAAAGAAGCACTTACAAATCACTCACTTGATCAAGGCATTAGTACAAATCTGTTAATGGAATTGAGTTTACAAGGCACATTCCACAGACAAAGCTTTGTGCGGATGACACAATCACATAGATGAACTGACAGCTAAAGGTTCAACTGCAGTATTGCTCCCAAAGGTACCCTCTACGGGTGTGAAGATACAGTTGTGTTCGTATGGGTTTTGCTATGGCTCCATGCCAATAATAGAGAAATTTGTGACCATTCAGCATTGCTGGCTTTTGCATTGCCATTACACTTAATACTTGGATCCAAAGTGCTTGAACAGTGGTATCTTTACTACTGTCGATTGCCATCCTGATAAAGCCAAAAGATTTCAAGAATAAAGGTTTTATTTATGAGCTGCAAAGTCAACAGAACTTTCTAGAGTGGTACAAAAGTTACCAAAGAACAGAGAACTGAGTCATTGATAGACTGAAAAATGGCATTTTCATCTAGAGATTTTTCATTGATCCTTTGTGAGGCAGAGGTTTATGAACACCAGATGCCAATCACATAACACCAGTGGATTTGCGAGATTATAAAATGGGGGGTGGGGAGGAGTGAAGGTTAAGCACAGGGTACAATAGAGATTACTTATGGTAATGAATTGCATAATTTTTCTAGACATAGTTGGATCAATGTTCATCCTAAAAAGAGATTACGATAGTTGTGATTCTTGCAGTAAACAAATATTAAACACATCATTTCTGTTCAACATGGGAATCGAGGTCCTAAAGAATCTATGATTCATCATATATGAGGAGAAAAAAATGTAATTCACTCCCTAAATGTAAGCATGAGATACACTGGGGTTCTGTGCGCGAATGGAGACAGTGTGCTCTGTGCTGTGGTTTCTTTGTCTGGGTGCAGCTTTGAAGACAGTCAGGGGGGCCCCAGTTGTCATAGTCTGCTAGCTGCAATTCCATTTTTTAGTTTATTTATTTAAATAAATAGGGAGACAGAGCGTGAACAGGGGAAGGGCAGAGAGAGGGAGACACAGAATCTGAAGCAGCTCCAGGCTCTGAGCTGTCAGCACAGAGCCCGACGCGGGGCTCAAACCCACGAACCAACCGACTGAGCCGCTCAGGCGCCCCTAGCGTGTGTTTTTAAACTTCAAAAACAGAAGTGTATTGTGTATTGCTGTACACTCTGAGAGGGGCACATTGCTTCTGTGAGATTGTTTCCCAAAATGTTACAACTTCAATCGGATCATGAGAAGACAGGAGACAACCCAGAGTGAGGGGCGTTCTACAAGTGAACAAGTACTCTTCAAAAGCAGTATGTTTGTATCATGCAAACTTGAAGATTCCAGCTCCCAAACCCCATAATCTCACCACCAAGCATAATGACCATGAACATCTTAAAGCATCCCAGACCTTTCTCTTTGAATTATATCCCTTACCAAATTTTTAAGGAAAATGCTGTTGTGCCTATGGTTACTTAACTGCTTTATTAACTTACAGATAATATATATTGTGAACAAATTTCTCTAAAAGGTCAATATTCATGGACTCTGAGTGTCATGCACTGGCCTATGGTGTCTCTGTCTGTGGATAAAGACTCAAGGGAAGGTAATCTTCACAGCCTTCACATCATGTCATCGTTTCTACCTGCCCCTCTTTGCACTGTGAAGCCAGTGGATACCATCAACTCAGTCCGCCAGGGTCTCAGTACTCAGGGAGTGACTCCATATTAAGGGTTCAGTTCCTCATCTTCCTGAGCCTCATTCATCCATGGAATTTTCCTGGTTTGTTCTAATGCACCTCTCCCTGAGATGGAGGATGGGAAGTATCTTGACAGGTTTTCACACTCTATGGACAGGTAGAAGTGAATGTGGTATATTCTACTCACTGCTGCTTTCTCTGATCCTTAAAAAGTTGTCCATCAAAATGCAGGGATATGATGACCAGAATATATAAGATGACTCTTGGGCTCCACACATCCACCATGAAGCCGTCTTACTTTTGGTCCTGAAAGAGTTCCAAGGCATTATAAGGAAGCTGCCACACAAGGCATCCAACATATTGCCAAAGGGGAATTCATTGCTGAAGCCAAAGTCTGCAACCGGGATGTTTACGTCAGTTTCCAATAGTTGGTTTTCTGCCTTTAGGTCTATGGACAATACCCTTTTGGAAGCAATACTGTACAGCAGACACCCTCTAGCAGAATTTTCCCGGGGCCTCTTTCTCTTTCATACTGCCACGATCCACTAGGTAATCGAACAATTCTTCCTCATTAGCATCTCCATGATAAGGTAGACTCTTCCTGTCTCCATCATTTCACGTAAGTTCGTAATGTTGGCGTGATCCAAGGCCCTCACTATTTTTACTTTCTAGGATACTTAACAAGACTGACTCCTGTTAAGGATCTTCATGACCATCTCTTCTCCAATCAGGATGTGTCAGGTCAACTTCACCTTGGCAAAGATATTCTTGCCAATGGCAGTTGCCATCGTGGGTCTTTCCCTCAGCAGAGATGGCCTCGAGACTCAGCAGCATGTTACCCTTACTGGAGGCAGCATCTCCCCATGCCAGCTTAAAACTGTCAGGAGGTATGGAGAAACTTGACCCAAATTACTTCAAAAGAAAATCACTTTCAAAGCATACCTAAAAAACCGATCTTTACGATGGAATCAACATAGTGCCAGACAAAAATAAAGGTAAACAAAAACATTTTAACAAACTGAGTTTTTAAAATGCAAAAAAAAGAATAAAAATAAGAAAAAGATGTAAAAGAATTTTTATTAATAGATTTTTCACTTTTTCTTTAAAGTGAAAATAATTAATAGACAAAATAGAGAAAAACCCTACAATGCCGAGGAAGAAACTAAATTTAGTCAGAGTCCCCTCAGGTCATTGAAAACCAACTTCCTGAGGTAGAAGCTACAAAATCCCCAGCCCAGCCCAGGTCTCAAATAGGTGCCTGGGATTCCTTAACAATGGCTCCGTAGGAGGACATAGCAAGAAACTGGCTTATCATGGCTGGGAATAATGCCCAGAAGTTTTCTCACTTTTTGGATTCTAGAACCCTTTACTCTCTTTTAAAGTTTTTTTTTTTTTTTTTCTTTTCAATTCCAGTTAGTTAACATAGAGTCTCAGGTATAAAATATAGTGATTCAACACTTCCATACATCACCCAGTGCTCATCACGACAAGTACACTCTTTAATCCACATCCCCTATTTAACCCATCCCTCCTTCCCCTTTTCCTCTGATAACCATCAGTTTCCTCTTAAAAAATACCACATTTTGTATCAATTTACACACTGCCTGATACTAATACTTTAGATTTGTCCATCTTTTAAAAAAAGTCCTTAATTTTAAAAAATGTAAACTTACATATCAATTTCTTGCTTAAAATTTAATACATATATGGAGATACCTATATAGATAAATATGCTCCTTTTTATAGAGCAATTTGAGGTTTACGGAAGAATTGAGAGGAAACTGCAGAGTTCCCATATAACCTCGCCACCTTCCTATCCCCATAATTTCTACAAATATTAACATCTTGCATTAGTATAGTATATTTGTTACAATTAACCCAACATTAATGCGTTAATATTAACTAAAGTCCTAGTTTACATCAGGGATCATTTTTGTGTTGTACATTATGTGGGTTTCGACAAATGTATAATGAGATACATGCATCATTACAGTAACATACAGAATAGTTTCACTGTCCTAAAAATCCTATGTGCTGCTCCTGTTCATCCCTCTCTCCCTCAATCCCTTGGCAACTACTGGTCTTTTAATAATTCTAGGTTTGGCTTTTCCAGAATGTCATATAGTTGTGATTATACAGCATGTAGCCTTTTCAGATTGGCTTCTTTCACTTAGCAATATGTGACTAAGGTTCTTCCATATCTTTTTGTGGCATGATAGCTCATTTCTTTTTATCACTGAATAATATTCTACCAACCAGATTTACCACAGTTTGTTTATCTGTTCACCAACTGAAGGATATCTTGATTGTTCCCAAGTTTTGGCAATTGTGACTAAAGTTGCTTGAACATTTGTGCGCAGGTTTTGTGTGGACACAAGTTTTCAACTCATTTGGGCAAATACCAAGGATCACAGTTGCTGGGTCACGTGGTAAGAGTATGTTTAGTTTTATAAGAAACTGCCAAACTGTCTTCCAGAGTAGCTGTACCACTTTGTATTCCCACTGGCAACGAGAATTTCTGTTGTTCCACATTTTTGTCAGCATTTGGGGCAGTCAGTGTTTTGAGTTTGGCCATTCTAATAGGTGTATAATGGTAGCTCCTTGTTGTTTTAATTTGAAATTTCCTGATAATATGTGATGTGGGACATCTTTTTATGTTTATTTGCCATTGTCTTCCACAGTTAGGTGTCTGTTCAGATCTTTTACCCATTTTTAATTGCTTTTTTCTTACTGTTGAGTTTTAAGAGTTCTTTGTATATGTTGGTTATTAGTCCTTTATCAGGTATGTGTTTTGCAAAGATTTCTCTTCCAGTTTGAAATATGGGTTTTCATTCTCTTACCAGTGTATTTTGCAGGAGTTTTTAAAGAAGTTTTTTTTTTTCTTTCATAGATCATACTTTTGATATTGTATCTAAAAAGTCATCGCCAGCCCCGAGGTCATCTAGATTTTTCTTCTGTTATCTGCTAGGAGTTCTATAGTTTTGCATTTTACAGTTAGGTCTCTGATCTACTTTGAGTTAATTTTTGTGAAAGGTATAAGAATTGTGTCTAGATTTCTGTTTTCGTCAGGAGGATGTCATTATTCTACCACCATTTGTTGAAAAGGCTATCCGTTCTCCATTGAATGACTTTGCTCCTTTGTCAAAGATCGGTTGACTATTTGTGCTGGTGTAATTTTGGGCTTTCTCTTCTGTTCCACTGACCTATTTGTCTATTTGTTTACCAGTAACACACTCTCTTGATTACTAATAGTAATCATATAGTAAGTATTGAAGTTGAGAAGTATCACTGCTCCCACTTTGTTCTTGTCCTTCGATATTACGTTGGCTATTCTGGGTCTTTTCCCTTCCCATCTAAACTCTAGAATCAGTTTTGTCAATGTCCACAGAGTAACTTTCTGGGTTCTGGTCAGGATTGCCTTGAATCTGTATATAAAGTTGAGAAGAACTAACATCTTGACAATAGGGTGTGTCTGTTGATTCTATTGATGTGCATGGGATGTCCTTCCATTTATTTAACTTTTATTTGATTTATTTCCTCAAAGTTTTGTAGTTCTTCTTATGTAGATTTTGTACATATTTTGTTAGATTTATACCAAAGTATTTCATTTTTATGGGTGCCAATGTAAATGGCCTTTTTATTTCAAATTCCACTTATACACTGCTGGTAAATAGGAAAGCAATTTATTTTTGTTTATTAATCATGTGTTCTGCTACCTGGCTGTAATTGCTTATTAGTTCCAGGAGGGATTTTTTGGTTGATTCTTTGAGATTTTCTGCATAGACAGTCATGTTATCTGCAACAAGAACAGCTTTAATTCTTCTCAATCTGTATACCTTGGGTTTTCTGTTCTTGTCTTATTGCATTAGCTAGGACTCCCAGGATAACGTCAGACAGGAGTGGTGAAAGGGGGATCTTTGTCCGGTGTTAGATCTTGGCAGGAAAGTATCTAGTTTCTCACTATTAAGTATGATGTTAGTTGTAAGGTTTTTTGTAGCTCTTGTTGATCAAGGTGAATTTTCCTTTCATCCTGGTTTTCTGAGAATTTTTTCATGAATAGGTGTTAATTTTGTCAAGTGATGTTTCTGTATCTATGGATACGATCAGGTGATTTTCTTTCTGTATCCCTTTGAGGTAATGGATTACATTAATTACATTAATTGATTTTTGAATGTTGAAGCAGCCGTAAATACCTACAATCAATTTCACTTGCTCCTAATGTATAATCCTTTCTATACGCTGTTGAGTTCAATTTATTATTATTTTGTTGAGGATTTTAAAATCTATGTTATGTTTATTGATCTACAGTGTTCCTTTTAGTGATGTTTTTGTCTGGTTTTGTATTAGGGTAATGCTGGCCTCATAGGATGAGTTAGGAAGTGTTTTCTCTGCTTCTATTTTCTAGAAGAGATTGGAGAGAACTGGTAACATTTCTTCCTTATATGTCTGACAAAATTCACCAGTGAGCTTTAGACCTGGTGCCTTCTGCTTTGGAAGATTATAAATGATTGATTCAAGGGTGCCTGGGTGGCTCTGTCGGTTAAGCCTCTGAGTCTTGGGTTCAGCTCAGGTCATGATCCCACAGCTTTGTGGGTTCAAGCCCCGCATGGGGCTCTGTGCTGGCAGTGCAGAGCTTGCTTGGGATTCTTTCTCTCTCCTCCTCTCTCTCTGCCTCTACCCTACTTGCGCTGTCTCTGTCTCTCTCAAAATAAATAAACTTCAAAAAATTACTGATTCAATTTATTTGATAGATGCGTACTAATTCAGATTATCTCTTTCTCCTTGTGTGAGCACTGTAGAGACCCTCACAAGTCTGGGCCCTGAGGATTTTATATCATAAGTTAGTCCTTGCCCAGTCTCCAGCAATTAGTCCACTCACTTTACAGAGTCTCTGTTACAGACGCCAGCGAGCTAGGCTTTTCTGTATTCACCTGTCTCTATAGCTTTCAGGGCAATGGTTTGCCTGGTGGCGTCAATTCCTTAATGAATCTAAGAGGAGTTGTTGCTACTAAATTTGTTCAGCTTTTGTCTCGTAGTGAAGATGGGAGTGATGTCTTCCTAGCTCCTTAAATAGGTAGCAGGAGAGTTGATGAATAAAACAGTTCACACAGATAATAAAAGAACAAAACCATTTATGTGCCGCTGCTTACAATGTATGGATAGCCTGGAAAACTAATCTTGTTTGTATACCAACTGCTTTCAAGAATGAATGGTAAACCTTTAAGGTTGATATTATCATTCTCAAGTTAAAAAGCAACTGGGTGTCTATGTAGCTAGTGTAGTAGATTTAAAATTTCCCAGTATTAAGGGTGTCTGGGTGGCTCAATCAGTTAAGTGACTGACTTTTTTTTTTTGGCTAATTTTTAAAATATAATTTATTGTCAAATTGGCTAACATAGAGTGTGTACAGTGTGCTCTTGGTTTTAGGGGTAGATTCCCGTCGCTTACATACAACACCCAGTGCTCATCCCAGCAAGTACTCTTGATTTCAGCTCAGGTCATGATCTCATGGTTCGTGAGACCAAGCCCCGTGTCAGGCTCTGCACTGACAGTATGGAGCCTGCTTGGAACTTCCTCCCTTCCTCTCCCTCTGAGCCCACCCCCGCTTCCCCTATTTGCGCACATCCATGCACAAGCACTCTGTAAAATAATAATAATAATAATAATAATAATAATTAAGAACTTGGGTTTAATCATTGAGAACCTTTTTAGGCTCTAATTTGTAAAATTTACGAGATGTGTCCTTGTAGTGTCTTAAATCGTAAAGAGAACGTTTGAGGAAGTATATACCATCAGAGTGGAATTGAGTGGGGTGTGGACCACAATTTTTGTTTTTTGTTTTTTGCATTTTTAAAATTTATTTATTCTTTATTTTTTTAGTTACCCACTTTTGCTTCAGAATCTGTTCTTTTTAGGCTTTGGGACCTGATAATTCCCAAGAAACATTAGGTATCTATTCCCTTATTCAGCAGTGGGCAGTGGATATTTCATTTGCGAAGTCACAGAGCATGAGAGAGACAAATAGCAGTATTTACACTGTGCCATATGTCAGCAGGCCTTTCTAGATCGTGATGGTGATGTCTTTCGTCTCTAAATAATTTTTACAAAGGTACTGATGAAGACGGGTTTCTGTTGTCTGTCTTTGATGGGTCATAAGATGAACCAGCACTATGTTTTTTGCTGAAAATATGCATAGTTGTGACATGGTGTTTCATACTTTTGAGCTTATTGCTGCCAAAATGAACATGGCTGTAAGAAATGATGATTCCCTCATCTTTGTAGCAATACAGTGGCTTCCTAATGTGTGTCCCTAACTGAACATTAGCTTAATATTCCCCTGGATTTCTGAGCTTTATCCTTTCCCCCCGCAGACATCCGGTGAAGAATGCAGCTTTTGACCAAATGACAGTGCGTAGAGGATGAAATTAGTGGCATTAAATTACGATATGACAAAAAGCCTTTCAAAATCTTTGTCACAATGCAGCATTCAAGCAACATTAAACAAAACAGAGTGAAAATAGACCAAGGAAGAGAGTTAACATTTTGAAAGGAAATCTTGTGAACTATGATCACTTACAAATTTTGAAAGCCATTGATTTATAGCCTGTATGGGACGGCAGTTTCTAATTTGGAGATCCTACCCTACAATCATATACGTTGTCTCCTCTTGTTTAATCTCTGGGTATAGAATTAACTGTTAAAATGGTTTTGTTTTTTTTTTTTTGGTACACTTTTAAATTTCTCAGAAAAGCAAGTCTCCATTTCTTAAAGTTAGCATTTAAGAAAGTAACAGGGAAAAGGATGAAGCATAAGATACACCCTTTTTAGGCAATGTTTCTTATCTTCCTATGAATAAGTATATGTATCTTAAGTAACACCATATATTTTATAAATTAGTATAAAAATCAGCTTTATTCTAAAAACGTAAAGCAGAGTTTTGATACCTTTTTCCTTTATTTCTACCATACTTTGGGCTTATTTTGTGTTAGTTTATTTTTTTCCCCCGAAAGATCTGATGTTTATGTTTTAAGTTCAATTCTGCCATGTTGGGTTGTGGGAAAATAAAAGCTTTTGATAGGGTTAATCTAGCTACATGAAAGTGCATGTTGAATATGATCATAATCTTGATCTTTGACTAGGCCTGAGCTAGTAATATCTTGTGATTAATCAAAATGGCTTGTTCTGCCTTTAGTACAAGCCATCTTCACAGATGGGATAGAGAATTATCAGAGTTCTCTTGAATATTTGTTTTAATCCCTTCTAGGATAAAATGGCTTTGGGTTTTTTTTTTTTTTTTTTTTGCTTTAAATCAGATTGAGTTCACAGAATAAATGAAGAAGAAATTTTGAAGTCCAGTTTTGCTAGGATTATAGGTCAAAAAAGAAGAAACTTGTTTTTTAATTCACAGTATTTCAATGTTCCACTGAATGTGTCTCATATGCTGTCTCGTGAAATTTAACAAACCTGTTCATTTTGTAGTTTGAAGAAAAACGTTATGAAAGAACGTAGTAAGGTATACTTCATGGAAACAATGTTGAAGCTTTTACTGTTCTCCTCAGCATAAAATATTTTTCAAGATTATTAATTGCTCCTCTGCTAATGATATAATCCCAGCCTAAGTGACATCTGATAACAAAGACCTGTACTTTGACAAGTGAACTGCCTGACATCTAACACTCGGCACAGAGCTCTCAGACGTAAAATGTTTACTGTGTATAGCTGTCATCTTAGCCAGCCATTTTGGGTCTTACAAGATACAATTTCTTCACAAGGTTGCTCACCAAAAGCTATAAATTGAACTGCCTCCCCCCCAAACCCACACATACTAGTGGGGCTCTGTAAGTCCATGTCTATGATTATGTAACAATCACTGAGTAAAAGAATTGGAAATAGCTGTGCAATTCATCCATTCACTTATAGAGGGGATTCATAACCCACATGTATTGAAACAAGGACTTACGTTTTTCTTGTGTTTGTGTGTTTTTCTTACAGGAGACCCGGTGAGCCTCCGTTGATAAAAGGCTGGCTTCCTTACTTTGGAGAGGCCTTGAACTTCCAAAAGGATCCTTTAGGTTTCATGAAAACACTTCAAAAGCAACATGGGGACACCTTCACTGTTCTCCTTGGGGGTAAGCAGCACTTCTATGAGTACCTCCCATAAGTCATAAGTTCTCGAGGTGTCTGGCTGGCCCAGTTGGTAGAGTATGCAGCTCTTGATCTCAGGGCCATGAATTCAAGCCTTGCCTTGGGTGTGGAACCTACTTAAAATTAAAAAAAAATACTTAAAAAATAATAAATTCTCAGTTGAATCTTTCTCAGTTGTTCTTAAGTTGTATTTTTCTCTAGGCGAAATATGGAATATTTATATATTGTTGTTTCATTTGTAGACGAATACGAAAGCAAACTATTTCTTCGAGTACAGTAACTTTCACATTAAAAAAAACCAAGTGTAAGAGTCTTGAGGGTACCTAGGGAACCCTACTCTCCCACCTACCATTTTGGCTTAGTATGGCTTGGTTTTAAGAATGGTTCAAAGAAAAATATAATGCTAGAATGCAATAACAGACTTCATTTTGTAGAGCAGTTTTAGGTTTGAGAGAGATTTCCCGTATATCCTGTTTCCCTTGATCATACTTTTCCTTATTATTTCCTACTATATTATATCCCATAATTTGTTACAGCTGATGAGCCAGTGTTGATACCTGATTAAAAGTCTGTGGTTTACCTTTGGGTTCGCTCTTTGTGTTGTATAGTTCTTTGAGTTCTGATAAATGTATGTCATGGATCCACCATTCCCTGTATATTATTCACTATCATAGAGGATAGTTTAAGTGCCCCCCAAATCCTCTGTGTTCCACATACTCGTTCTGCTTTCCTCCCAACCTGATCCCCTAGCAACCACTGATCTAGAATGTATTTTTTACAATGTATTTTTAATTTTAAAATGTTTGTTATGCTTCTGACTTGAATAAAATGCTTACAAAAGAAAAAAGAAAACTACAGCACGATTACTAAACATCCCAACATTGTAGGGCTGAGAGGAAAAGTTGGAATGTTCTTCTCTCATCCTCCTTTAGGGCCCCTGTTGTCCAGCTGTATGAGCTCTTCACTTCCGTGTAACAAACCTCCCCCAGATGTAATGCCTTAAGGCAGCCAGTCTTGCCTGAATCACTTCTGTGGCTTGAGTCATCTGGGTGCTTGGCTGGGAACTGGGTGTTCCAAGATGGCCTCATCACATGCCTGGCTGGGCCTCCTTCTCCACACGCTGTTTCATTCTCAAGAAGTTGTCCTTACATGGCAGGTAGTGTTTCAGGTAGGTGAGAGGAAAAGCTGCAAAGCCTCCTGAGAACTAGGCTGAGATATTACAAAACCTCACGCCCACGACATTCTATTAGAGCCATCATAGGCCAGTCCCAGCTCAAGGGCAGGGAAATACACTTCACCACCTCCCGGCAAGAATGGCAGAGTCCCGTTGCAAAGGAGCAACGTAGAGGGATAGGAAGCGTCTCCTGTAGCCACCTTGGCACACGGTCGCTTACATCAACTTGTCGCTGGACTAGCCATCCCTTTTCCTCACCTTTTCTGTCCTGTGTCCCAGAAATCTTATTTCTACGGAGTCGATTATCTCCACTTCTTTTCTCTGACTTCTGGTGGAGCGTGCTGGGGGGAGGGCAGGCAAAGCCTTTCCAGCTTCTTCCAGCTCCCGTCTCCCACGGGGCTATAGCAACGCAGCTCACTCTCCTTCCTTTCTTCCCAAGAAGAATGAAGGCGTCAGGTGTGACCTCACACCCTCACCTATCTACCAGATAGATAGATGGGTGTCTCACAACTATGCTCCTCCCTTTTCTCTAATTTCAAAGAATGTTTAAGACTGTTGCGTGTCTCTGTGGCCCCAACCTCCTGCCTCCAAGGGCATTATTTATTTATTCCTCCCAAACATGGAACTTCATTCTTCTTTCCCTCTTAGGTCGTTACAAGTAGCTTGAAACCATACATAGGCTTCTCCTATGTTCTCCTTCTAGTTCCCTTTCGTTTCTTTTTTTTCTCTTTTGCATCCAGATCTTTTGGGAGTTACCTACATTTGCTGCCCATGCTTGCTTTTCTCCTAGAGACCTCCCACCCGGAACCAGCCATCGGCCTTGCTGAGGACATTAGGGGGCCCCTTCTCCTCTACAGAGTGGAGACCTCTCCACTTTGTTTGACAATACAGATCCCTCGTTCCTTCTCACAACGCCCTAGTCACTCACTCTCATGACGCAACTCCCCCGGTTCTCTCACTGACTCTGAGTGTTCCTTAACTGGTCATCTTTACTTATGCCCCTTTCTTTGCTCAACCCTTTTACCTTCCTCTAACCAGCCTTGGAATTTTATGTTCTGTTCCCAAAGAATTTAGGTAATTTCCTCTTACTGTAATGACTTCGTTGAGTATCGGAAGCAACCTTTTGTACATAGAGCAACTTCATTTCAGTGCTGCCATTTTAATATAATTGGAAGGAAAAAAAACAATGACCCAACTGGATGGAATTAGCAGCGTGGCTGTGTTCTTGCATGAAGAGGCAGCATCCATTTCATCACAACCTACTGCCAAGTCTCTCCCTACACTACGATTTCAGAAAAATGGAAATGGAAAAAAAAAAAAATCATGCATCTTAGACCTGGAGCAACTGCAGTATATAACGTAATCCTCACAAGGCTCCCCAAGGCTGAGCTCCCTACCTCTCTGGCCTTATCTTTTGCTGCTGCTTGCCTTTGCTTAGTGCACTATCAATACACCAGATTGTTTGAAATGTTCTCCTCACACGCGATGCCCTTTTGTGCCTATGTTTTTTCTTGCTGTTCTTTCTGCCTGAGTGCTGTTCTCTTTGGGAGTTATCTGAAAAGATGACTGACATGGATTCATCTTTTGAGGCCATAGTCACAGTACACTTCTTCCCAAGGGATCACTGACCGTCTCTTCTCCCCTGTTATGTTTAACACCTCCTCGCCAGGCTCCCATTACGCTCGGGATCACTCTGTCACGGCACTTAATACATTGTGAATTTATTGTTAATTCATTTGTCTATTTACCTTCATTATTCTCTATCTCCTCCATTGCCAGCATTTAGACCAGAGCTCCGCACTGATTGATTCACAATAAATATTTGATGAGGATATTCCCAGTACCTTAGAGCTGATGAAATACTTACTATAATACAGATAAAGGCTATAGCTGGTGCTTCTATTCTAAGTGATCTTTTGGCTTCATAATAACGAAACTATATTCTTCACTTAAAAAAAAAAAAGAAAAAAACCTCTTACTTAAAAACTTAAACTTTATGTTCTAATGAGTAGATACCACAAATAATTGATCTTCTCAGTTTTCCCTTTTTAATACATTATACAAAAATAACCTAAGATGATTAAGCAGCAACTTGCAGTAGAGTTGAAAAGTTTTATTCACTGTTCAAAAAACCACCAATTTCCACTGACGCTTGATATTTTAAACTTAGACACTGAGAAGCTTGTTGAATGTCTGATGTCTCAATGATTGGACCATGGTTACGTTTTTGAACTCAACAGCACACAACCACGGTTGAATATGTACCACTACTTCCCTTTGGCTTCTTAGCCAAGTTTGAATAAATTCCTGTCAAGACATCCTGTTAATGCATTTGCTTCTGATGATCAGTTTGCAAAATAGCTCCTTTGGAAAATGTGAAATGAGCACCAGAGACTTCTACCCTTGTCCCAGAATGTGATTTCAGTTACTGTATGTTCTTGCATGAGGAGCAAATGATTGTCATCCCCAAAAGTCTCAAAGGACACGGGTGTCATCTTAATAAAGAAATTAAAAGGTACATCTTTTCACGAGAAACCACGTAAATTCGTGACCTGTCGCAGAAAATAGTTCTCTAATTGGTTTTGTGTGGTGGTGCGGAGGAATAGTTTTTCCCAGATGTCACTCCAGCGAAACACCACTGTACATCATTGTCAACAGCTAGTGACATCTCCCTAATAAGAGAGGGACTGTATAATGTGGTCCTCCTCGTAAACTAAAAAGTTCATTCATACTACACTTTTCAACTAATAGTTTCGGCTAGATGTTTTCAATTTTTCTGCTGAAGAACAAACTGAGCATGGGGATTAAAAGCTCATAATTATGGAAAACCTCTTTAAAATCCAAATTTATCTTACATCTGTTGACGAGGCATTTCTAAATCTAAATACTCAAAGAGTTGTCCTGAATTCCCAGGGATGTGTCTCCGGAGAGCACCAAGTACCTGAAACGAAAACATCAAAATTCAATTTAGAGTGATCCAGGTATCAAACGTTTTGTAAGACAGCAGGGTGAATGATCTAATTTCTTAAAATATTTACTGATGTACTTTGCATCATGAAGCCTTACCTTCCTAAAAGAAGTAATTTTGAAAGTGAGAAGGCTGCTGAGTTAGTAAAGATCGTCTGCAGGTTATACAGGAATGCTAAAGTGATTACCATTACACTCAGTCAGCTCTGAAAAGGGACGAGAATGAGATCATTAGCAAAGAAGACATGAAAAATTTTGAGCCCATTTCAAATTTATTGCCCTAAAAGATGATTATACATGTTACATATTATATAATTCATATACTATTACATTATATACATGTATACATACTGCAGAAGTGAGCCCCATTTTGACATTTCTATTTTAGACAAATGCAGACTCTGAAATTCTTTAAATCAATGTTTCACATCAGCTGCTGACAGCATTCTTTTCTCTTTTGGAAACATGGCAGTGGATATTGTTTCTACCTTGTGATCTTTGTAAACTAGGCAACTTGCCTATCAACACTTGATACTCATTTACATAAAGTCACACTGGAGCAAAAGTTAATTTTGCTCCAAGAATACATGGCCTTCAGAATAACTTTTCAGATTTCCTTTGTTAAAAGATTTAAATTCATTTTATGAATGTATATGTGTTTTCCTAACTGTCTGGTTAAAGATTACAAAGAAACTCTGGTTTTGCATCTCACATTAGCAGATGGTGGGCAGATGGTTTAAATTAATATTAATTTTGGAAAACTAAGCTTAAATTGTTTATACTGAAGATTAAAAGTTGGAAAGCCAACTAACATCTCCAGGGTTATTAGTACTTCCAAACCCACTTGAAAAGTAAAATCCAGAAAATCAAAACGTCTACTTTTAAAGCAATCCACATCTTACTCAGAAAGAAAGTTGGTACAACACAATGCCTTGATGTTGAAGAAAATTAAAATAAGAATGAGGAAGAGAAAATACAGGTCCTGGAGTATAAAGAAGCTTGACAAGAGCTTATAGGGGTTATAAGGAACCTATAGCAATAATTGCTTATTCAAAAAACAGTTTATCAATAATAAAATCAATAACAGTTCTAGCTAACTGGAACCAGCATTTCCACATTTAGCTTTTATTCCTTTTATTTGAAATTTATCTCGCGGTGCCTGGGTGGCTTAGTTGGTTAAGTGTCTGACTTCAGCTCAGGACATGATCTCACGGTTCGTGAGTTCGAACCCCGCGTCGGGCTCTGTGCTGACAGCTAGCTCAGAGCCTGGAGCCTGTTTCAGATTCTGTGTCTCCCTGTCTCTCTGACCCTCCCCTGCTCACTCTCTCTCTCTCTCTTTCTCTCTCCTCTCTCTGTCTGTCTCTTTGTCTCTCTCTCAGAAATAAATAAAACTTAAAAAATGAAATTAATCTCATAGTTTCTTCCCATATCCTCACCCCCGAGGAGAGAGAGAGGGGATATCTGTGTATTGGTGATGAACTGTAGACAAAAACTCTTGCATGCACACAGCCTCTGTCTACTTCAGTAGGCCAATGGCCAGTAGCCCATGCTGTCATGGCTGAATATAGTTTTGTCTTTCCACTTAGATTTTAATGAATGTAGAACATTGGTAGGAAAAATTCAAACTATTCTCTAAAAATTGTGTGTTTTACAAACTGAATCTTTTATACATTCTCTGAATTTTAGTGACTAATTTAAAATAACCCTAAAGATATTTAACAAAATCTTCTCATTTAGTGAAAGGAGGAAAGTATGAATCACCACCTGTGAAAATACATAGCTTTGCCTAAAATTATATCTTTTGCAAAATAAGAGAATTCACTCTTTTTTTCAATTATTTGTCAGGCAGATGCTGGCAATTTTATTTAATTAAGATGCTATGGTAAAGCAGGTGTCATAAAATATGCTCAAATCCAGTTGAGTCCTTTTTACTCTTCCTAGGGGGGAAACTCCAGTTTACTTTATAGATGCAGCTTTGGGATACGACCATAATGAATAGCCACTTCTAGCTTTACCCACAATCCTAGATTGCCCACCTTCTTAAATAGATGAAGGAGAAATACAGTAAATAAAATTCAAGATGTGTGATTTTTAGAAAAACATCATAATACATGTACATTAATGTATAGTTAAAAGTTATGTTTTAAAATTGTAAGCCAAAAACACATGGTCCTGTTTCAAGAATTAGGTTGAAAGTTACTCAAAACTTTATTCTAAATCCTGTACCACATTGAATTTAATGTCTCTGATGCTGCTTGAATTATCAATAAATAACAAGTGAGGCATTGTCGGTCTAAGAAAGCTGCACACACACACACACACACACACACACACACACACACAGAGGAATGATAAAGTGAAGAGGAAAGTGTGGATAATCCTACAAATTTTAAAATGTATGAACTGTTTTCTAGAAGACAACACGATTAATAGACATTAAAATCTGTAAGGTTATCTAAACTTCATGTCTGTTCTTAGAAAAAAGGGACATCAAATGCCCATTTTAAATACTATTTGCATAATACTTCTAATTAGGAATCTTGAAACAGCCCTCTAGTGAGAGGAAATCGGCAGTGTGTAAGGAACACGACAATGCATGGAGAGTGACTTCTTGTCCAGGCTCTGCCACTAAAAGCGGCACTGTGTTCTTGGCTCTTAACCTCTCTTGAGCTTTTTCAACTGATGCATTTGATTCATTTCAACTGATTCACTGATAACTCAACAATCAACTGGGAACTGGAAACTCTCCCAACTCCAAGAGTTCCCAAGAGTTGGGAGCTCTCCAAGGTTCCTTCCGGTTTCGAGAGACCAAGGACAGTACGGCTGTGCTCCTCAGTGTGCTGTGCCTTAAGTCACGTCAGGCCGCTGTCAAAAACAGAGACCTGTAGGTCCCGCATCTAAGCCTGTGAATCAGAATCAGGCAGGAATCTGTGTTGGTGACCGACACCCTCAGTTTTTTAATTGGGTAAGGTTGGACAACACCAGTCTATGAAAAGACCAAATGTCAGCACCTGGAGGAACACTTGCTGAGTGCTAACTCCAGGCAGACGGAAGCACATTTCACTTTCTCTTTCCCTTACATTGCATTCACATCTCCGCTGTAACGCCATCCACAGTGCTACAATTATTTCTTTGTATCTTTTTATCTCAAGAGGAAAGAGATCCAAATAAATATCTGGAGCTCAATAAATGCTGAATGTTGGGATGAATGCATGAATGGACAGGTTCTAGTTTGGAATCCTGTTTCAGTCACACATCAGTAGGTAACCTTGGACATGTTACTAAATCTCCATGAACCACTATTTTCTCACGTATACAAATAAAAATGTTGACATTTTGATTTGGTATTAGTGTTTCACTGAACACTAATTTATGAGTACTGGCCTCATACCACATGTTCATTTATCGGAGTGAAAAGTATTGTATCCAGGGGCGCCTGGGTGGCTCAGTCAGTTAAGCGTCCGACTTCAGCTCAGGCCGTGGCCTCGCAGTTTGTGGGCTCAAGCCCTGCGTCAGGCTCTGTGCTGACAGTTCAGAGCCTGGAGCCTGCTTCCGATTCTGTGTCTCCCCTTCTCTCTGCCCCTCACCTGTTCATGCTCTGCCTCTCTCTGTTTCTCAACAATAAATAAATGTTAAAAATTTTTTAAAAATATTGTATCCAACCAAAGCTAAGACGAAATAGCTCTTTATGAAGTATAAATAATAATTTGATTGGTTTGTTTGGTGTTTGTTTCCTGTTTGTATTATTGTAAGAGAAATGTTTAATAAATTGAGAGATTCTGAGGATATTTCAAGGGTAGTTTAAGTACTCGGGTACTCAGTTAAAATACGAGAGTGTCTTTTTAAAAGTCATTCAGAATTTAAGAATATTTAACTTAAAGAGTTTTTCCTACTATCTTCCATTTTTAAAGGAAACAGTTACGGAATCTTTGAACAAAATGGATTTTTATTCAACTTTGCACCTTTCTAGATGTTAGCTATTAAGATCTTTCTAATTTTGGTTAAAGTATTTTCAAATTTCAGGCATACTCTTTGTTTGTTTTGCTACCAAAAGAGCTCATATTCTCATTCATTTCTTTTAGGAAAGTATATAACATTTATCCTGGACCCTTTTCAGTACCAGTTAGTAGTGAAAAACCGCAAATTAAGCTTTCGAATATTTACTAATAAGCTATTAAGGAAAGCATTTTCCATCGAAAAGCTGGCGACCAATGATGACCTGAACGATGAACTTCATGTCTGCTATCAATTTTTACAAGGGAAATCTTTGGACATACTCACAGAAAACATGATGCAGAATTTAAAACAAGTTTTTGAACTCCAGCTACTAAAAGCCACAGATTGGGCCACGGCACACCTGTTGGAATTCTGCAGCTCGATACTGTTTGAGATCACCTTTACAACCATATATGGAAAAGGTCTTGCTGGGAGTACGAAGACATTTATTACTGAGCTAAGAGACAATTACTTAAAATTCGATGACAAATTCCCATATTTAGTATCAGACATACCCATAGAGCTTCTAGGAAATGTCAAGTCTGTTAGAAAGAAACTTATAAAACATTTGACATCAGAACACTTAGCTAAGATACAAGGACGGTCAGAAGTTGTTCAAATGAGGCAAGATATCCTGGAGAAATACTATACGCACGAGGACCTTGAAATAGGAGGTAAGAAACTTCTGAATGATTGCTTGTCTAAAATAAAATAATTTACAATAGACCTTTGAAATAAAAAGACAAAATGGTGACCTTGAAAATTTTTATGCTCTTTCTAATTGGCTAATGATAAAATGTTTTACTCTGAAACAACCTTCTGTGATAATTGATTTTTTTTTTTTTTTTTTTTTTTGCCGAGGTGGTAAAGCAAGATACTTAATGGTGATAATGAGAAAGAGTATAACTAAGCTGCATTTCCTCCTCTTATCTCATCCCCCACGTCCCCACCCCCCACGCACACATTACATTTTAAACTATTCTCATTAAGCAGAAAATTAGACTTCAGAAGTCTATTGGTCCTCATTAGCATGCACTGATCCTTGGCTGGGTCTGTGTCCTAACATCTTTTAATTAGCACACTGCAAATCTAATCAGTGTAATAAACGCTATTAATCTTCCTTTTCACTTATTTTCTCCCAGCACATCATTTAGGCTTTCTCTGGGCCTCTGTGACAAACACTATTCCAACTACGTTCTGGGCGATGTATTACCTCCTGCAGCACCCAGAAGCTATGGCAGTGCTGCGTGACGAAATTGACCATTTGCTGCAGTCAACAGGTCAAAAGAAAGGGTCTGGATTTACCATCCACCTCACCAGAGAACAATTGGACAGCCTGGTCTACCTAGGTAATTTATTTTTATCTGTTATGAAGAAAAGAAGGTACCTCTCTGCAAACTCCGTTTATCACTCAAAGCTGTTTACCACGAGGTGGAGGACACAGCTGCCTAATTGACATAATAACACCCATTTACATCAATTATAAATTATGTAGTTTATAGCTGTAGATACTCTCATTACATGTAAACATTAAGGCCTAGGTAATTAACTATGCAAGGTATGCAAAAGGCTAAACCAAAGCTTTGCAATTATTTGGAAAAAAAAAAGTTTATGCCTATTAAGTCATCTGATTCTGAGCATCTGGTGGTGTGCTAACGCGTTCCAAACACTGCTGCACCATCTCGACAAGAAAGGTATTTGGGGACTGGAAAGAAAAGTATTTCAGAAAGGCAACTTGTGGACCAAATGTACTTATTCTTCCCGAAAATGGTAGGATGTTTTATACAGCTGTAAGTGTATGATTCTCAACAATGCAGTAAAGGTGATTTCCCCTGGAAGTTCTTAGCTTGAACATACTTGGGGAGAAAAAAAAGGAAGGAGGGAAGGGAAGAAAAGGAGACAGCCAGGAAAAGAAGCAGCGGCAACTACTAATTACTCCACTTGAAATGTGAATATTTCATAAAATAATCACTGACTCATGAGATATGCATGGTCACTATTTCAAATATATTTGAGGTCAGGAGTGACTAAGTTGTTTTTCTGTTTCTACATAGACCTGTCCACCAGTGACCTGAAAGTGTGATGACAGTAGATTGCATTTTCCTTGACCAGTTTTGATAAGACGCTTCATATGTCTATGTGAATAAACTTTAACTCCCAAAGTTAAATTCCACATCAATGAGTTATTTCTGTCCCTTCTCTGTTGATGTTTCATCCTGTGGTATCCTTTACTACACAATAACCTGAGTCCCTTTAGACACAGGTAGGAGTATGTCTTTATATATATCTGTTGTTTCACTCCTGACAATGTCGGCAAGTATTTTAGCCCGTGATGGCCTCAGGTTTTTATCTTTGAAATATGTTCCAGGTTCACATTTAAAAAGGGGAGGGAGAGGTGCCTGGGTGGCTCAGTCTGTTAAGTGTCCAACTTTGGCTTGGGTCATGATCTCATGGTTCGTGGGTTCGAGCCCCGCGTCGGGCTCTGTGCTGACAGCTCAGAGCCTGGAGCTGCTTCAGATTCTGTGTCTCCCTCTCTCTCTGCCCCTCTCCTCTGCATGCTCTGCCTCTCTCTTTCTCTCAAAAAATGAATAAACAGTTTAAAATAATAATAATAAATAAATATGTTCAGGTTCTTTGATGGGAACTTCTGGGAACAAAGAGCTTCCAGATCTTGAGTTGTGTTGACTATCGGGTGACATTAAAAAGAATGGCCCCTGTGTTCAAAGAGATTGTTCCCAGGGACTAGGCTACGACCCATCCGAAGCAGTAGCGGGAAACTTTTCTCATACAGGCCATTGGCTAGCTTGTTCACTCAGCTGGGAAAAATGTGTCACCGTATAGTTTTTGGCATACATTAACCCAAATATTTTAGCATGCATTAGCCAAATATTTTATATTTGCCTGGAGAAAAGAAGTAATCCCAACATGATCAAAATACAAATATTATTTTGGTCTTCTTTGCAGAATTATTGGTGAACAAATCCAAAAAATGTGCGTAAAATTCTGGGTAGTCACCTTCACATGGCTACACAGTATTTTCTGGGTAGAAGGTTTATAGTTCTATGAAAATCAAGGTTGCTTTGCCATATATTCCAGTAATTTCAGTTGCATTTTCTGAATCAGCTGATGCATACTGGGAAGTAAAGCAAATAAACTATAGAATTATGTGTTTGTATTCTGTACACAGTTATTACACTTAAAAATTTAATTGAAATTCGTCAACTCTCTTCTTACTCTCAGCGTCTTGTTATTGAAAGAAAAGGTCATTTTAAAATTGTAATGTTGGGGCACCTGGGTGGCTTAGTCGGTTAAGCGTCCGACTTTCGCTTAGGTCATGATCTCGCGGTTCGTGGGTTCGAGCCCTGCGTCGGGCTCTGTGCTGACTGCCAGCTCGGAGCCTGGAGCCTATTTCAGAGTCTGTATCTCCCTCTCTCTCTCTTTCCTAGAAATAAATTAAAATAAAATAAAATTGTAATAGTAAAGCAGAAATGTTTAAATTTATTTGATCCGAAGAAATGGCAGGTTCCAGAGCTACAGTTTGGGTCCATTTAAGTTCATGGCCAGAGCTAGAGGTTTTCACCCTTGGAGCCCTCATTAATTTACAGCTCATTTATCATCAACAAATGAAAAACAATTATCCCAAGAGAGTGTAGATCTACCTGGATAGAGGTGGAGCCTTGAGCAATCTAGAAGGGCGGATCTCTGTTCATCGTGACCTCGGTTACCAGAAGAGGCCAGTGTTGTTCATTACGAGGATTTAATCTTCTAGAAAATAGTGTGCATTGTTTCTTGCATGAGATAGACAGTTTGATGCAGGTTGAAACAAATTTTTATATGAATTAGTAACACAACAGATAACCTCTGCATCTGGTCATAGTTCAGTTGTGAATATTTCTCGATATAAGAAGAGTATGAACTATACGTCCAAAGGCAGATTTACAGAATTAAATATTTACAGTGTACCCCATGATGTGGGTGTATATGTTTCCCCTTTTTCATGTGCTTAAGGACAGAGTTGTACATATTCTAAGTATATTTCTTTAAAAATAAAGACATCTTGAATTTCTGTTATTATAAGGAAAAAGATCACAAGGATGAAATGAATGCTACTGTATTTTTTTAACTAGGAAGAAGAAATTTTTTTTAACCAGGAAGAAGAAATCTCTTTTAACAGAGATTTTGCAGGTCAGCATACACTGATTATAAAGGAAGGTTGAAAGGAAAGTTAGAATGCCGTAGAAATGAGTGCTTTATTCCTGAACAAAAATGATTTCTCTTGTTTAGAGCGATTATAGAAGACAGAGCCCAATGGGGCATGGGTTTATCTCGATGCGAATCATTGTGCGTATATTATTGATGTTTGTGGCTCAGTCCTCTAGGCATTACATGTATCAAATTTCTTCTGACGTCAATATACACGTAGTATCAGCAAAAGTTAAAATATGTCCCATAAATTGGGCTTTTAAGTACCAAGCCTGTTTAAGGAATTCAAAGCAATCATCTGTTGTAAGAGGTTGTGAGGGATTCGTGCTTTTTTCTAATGCTCTTGAGAATCTTTCTCTAAAACCATTCCACCCTTTTTTTTTTTTTTTGGATAAAGAAAAACACAACTTTCTATTTTTGTATACTTATGTAACTTATTATACGGACTCTGCTTATCATGACTTCACTAAAATTTTATATTGATTGTTTAATACAGGTTTTTCTGCAACAGATTTTAAATTACATTAAAAATGAAATAGTAAATGCAGTGAGGCTCAACTAACAGCCAATTGGGCCTAAATCGCAACAGGAAGAGCTGCTGATAGAAGGGAAGTTTGAGAAACTCTGAGAGAAAAGTAAGAATTGTTCAGTTTTCCTAGAAAGAGAAACCTGGAGTTGGGATTTAGACAGAGAAAGGAGAAGGAGAAAAGATGAGTCCGAGAGCAGAAAAAAGATAATGCAAGGAGGGGAATCTCAAAATTGGAATTTTGACAAATGGATGGCAGATAATCTCTCTGAATACTACCTCTTACTTCCACATTTGCCTAAATAATGTATGTAAATAACTTTAAAAGTATGGGTTCAATAAGCGTTATCTGTTGCTGTCTCCAAAGTGATGTATAACCTCAACACCATCCCTACAATGCTTATGTTGTTCTCTTCATTTTCAATTATTTGTGAATCAAACTGGTATCAAATTCAAGTCTACCTTACCCCACAGGAGTGATCTTTCTGTGCATAACACGTGAAAGAACAAACATACTCTAAGAAGAACCTAAGTCAAGGTGGCGTAGAAGTTCTGAACTGAATAAGTGAATGACTCGGGGGCATTGCAGGCACCTAAAGTGGTTCAACTGCATATTCTGAAAATGAGAAAAGTTGCACATGTGGCTGAAGTGAGGGATATTGGAATAAAATTGGAATAAAATTGCTGTAAAACTAAAGCTCAGCAAAATGTGCGATACTTTTTCAAAAGGAGACCATATAGTATAAAGCCCCTAGAATTGTGCGCCTGGCGTGAGTGATTCTCCAACAAAATTCTATCAGAACTTGAAGCCCAATTAGTGAGGAGAAAGAAGCGGAAACAGAAAGAAATGATCAATTGAAAAAATAAAGATCCCTTAGTAACAAATAATGACTATAAGACATAGTCCATGTTAAATATATTAATGGCTTCACAATTTCGAGGCAATTTCATGGACTCCTGCATTTTTTTCAGGTGATCTTCCCCAAAATACTGGGGGACCGGGGCAGCTCTTACGTTGTCATTATTTTTACGGATGAGAAAATGATCAGGATGCTAAATAACTTGCCTGAGGTCATGGAGATAAAGGGTTTCTGGCCATATCCAACCTTTTCCCCTCAGACTTGTCTGATAGCAGAGCCCTCTTGAGTCCTTTTTCATTGTCCGAACTGAGAGGGGAGAGGAATTCTTTGTATCTTGATTCAGCAAAGCTAGCCATGGTATGTACACGTACGAGATCAGAAAGTATGAGCAAGATGGTGATAGAGTTAACTATCGTTTTAATTTCCAGATGGAATAGTATGAATGACAGTATTAACCACTATCGTTTATTATGTGGTGGGCACTGTGCTACCTGCTTTACATATATTAGCTTCTTTAATCTAAAGGTACTAGTGTCTTCATTTAGTTATTAGGTAACAAGATGCAGAAAGATTAGTTAACCAGCTCAACTCCTACAGCTAGGTATGTGGCAGAGCTAGAAACTGATGCCAGCTCTAACTTAAACGCCAGCCCATAAATACCATCACCGCTGGGGGAAAATGCTCTACGACTGTAGCAGAGAACTTGACCACCCTTTTACAAGGATATGGATCACTAATTCTCAGACTCAGTTGAGGGTGTTAAGGGGGCTAGAGGTTCGCATCAGAATTTGGGGGCTGTTTTTTAATAAAAATAAATCTTTCATTTTAAAATAAGTTCACATTTACAGAAAAATTACAAAGACGATAGAGTCCCCATATGCCCCCCCCCACACACACACACACATACAGTCCTTCTTATCACTATCATCTTAGTGTGGTTATTTGTCACAACTGGGGGTGTTATTTAGAAAAAGCTTATTCAATATTAAAGGTAATTGTGTATTTGAAAAATAATATAAATTGTTTCTGTTTATTTATTGTTGAGAGAGACAGACAGACAGAGTGCGAGCAAGGGAGGGGCAGAGAGAGAGGGAGACACAGAATCTGAAGCAGCTCCAGGCTCCGAGCTGTCAGCACAGAGCCCGACGCGGGGCTCGAACTCACAAGCCACGACCTGAGCTGAAGTCGGATGCTTAACAGACTGAACCACCCAGGCGCCCCATTTGTCTTTAAATATTTTTAAAGGGCTGATATATGGATGAGGAATTCGAAATTTTGTTTTTGCCTTTGTCTTTCCAGGACTCTCTAAATGCCATCTTTACAAGTATCTACTCAGGAATTACGCAGAATCTCGTCTAGGATCTTGACACGCATTTCTGTTTATATGCACTTCCCGACTTTGGACTACTCAGATTGCAGGGTCCGTTACAGCCAAATTTCTGTTTTGTTTTTTTTTTTCCCGGCAGCAGTGGTCCACTGTCCTGAGCAGAGTAGGACCTTCATAAGCATTCACTGAACAAAGGAATGTTGAATTTACATTTCCACATTTTAGCAGAAAACCAAAGGTTGTGTCTGTAGTGCAGAGTGACAGTAGACATTTGTACCGATTACCTATGTACCTTTAACTTGATTTAAAATATATTACGCAGTTGTTGAGCCAAAAATTCGCTATTTGCTTCAAGTTATCTGATTATTATTGCCATTTCTAACTTACCTTCTCACCTGTCTTGAAGGCAGTTATGTCAAAATGCACACGCACACACCTGGAGCCTCACTCCATTTCTTCACACCCTCAGACCACTGCCTGCGGACCCCGCTGTCCCCCCTTGTCATCCACCTTTGTAAGACCGCCCAAGTGCTCAGCCCCAGTGGACTGCGGGAGGGCCAGGCTGTCCATCTCGCTCCAGCCATCACTGCTATCCACGGATACCATGGCTAATCGGACGGTATGACAGTCTGCGCCGATCATTAAGATGACCCAAATTACCAGCCTGGCCGTGTCACAGTACATTCATTCCACATATACAGACATGGCCTAAGCGTGAGGCAGACACTTGGCTGTGCTTATTTGTGTTTGCATCGTTATATGCATTATTGATTGTCATGAGCTGCTTCAGCGCTTTAAATCTGCAAATGAGAATCATCTGTCAATTATTACAGCCAGAATTGAGATCTGAGGGCAAAAGAGAAAGCGTGTATGGCTCTTTCTACCAGCAGTGCCTTTCGTTTGCCATTTTCCTTCACAGTTACGTGGTGAAGCATCTTAGCTCAACACATTCCCCAGCTTCCGCTTAGAAGGGATACTTAATCAGAACATTTTTAGCTCCTGAAAAGAGAAACCAATCTCTCCTCGCCAGGTGAAGGAGGTGGTTCAGGCTCTGCACTGTAAGTTCATGGCGGGAATCCTGTGATCCAGTTTCCTAGTGTGAACCGGTCCGTAGCGCTTAGTGCTTAATAAAACACAGGCAGCCTTATCTTAATCACAGTCGCGTCGTTGGCACCTAGTGGTGCCTGGTGTAAATTATCCCCAAAATATTTGCATTCTCGATAGCCATTTCCCCACAATGCATTTCATGAGTAGAGGGTCCTATTACCTGCTAAATGTTAGTATAAATTAACAATCCATTATGCACAATAAGTTTTATAAAACACTTGCAGATAGAGATCATGTTTAATTAAAATTAACTTGCATATGAAAGCCAAGGGCACGGATGATCACCATGACCTTTTATTACCTACAGTCCCTTGTTTTGGCTGGATGATTGACAGCTTGCTGTTTGGCTACCATGTTGAATTTCAGCTGACAAGACTTTTCATTTTAACTCAATTTGCCCGCCTATCACAAGCTGGTGGCAGGCCAGACCCAAGTCACCCAGCTTTGCCTCAGCAGCTTGCTCTACTTCTCATTAGTACGCATTTATTCAGTGGAAATTGGAAGACAAATGCTTGAAGGCATGTGAACTAAGTATAGCAAATTAGGTTTAAAGACTGAATATTTATAAGTATATGGAAAGTTTTTTTTTTTTTTTTTAATTCTAGAGCGAATTGAGCACTAGCTTTGGTATAAAAGAAATGAAGATAGAAGGGGGGAAGGAAGATGCTAAGAATAACAATACTATACGCTTTCTCTTTCCCTTTTGGAAATCTGTAAAATCTCTCTGACAACACCTTATCAAATACCAACCTGGCCTCTCCTCCGTGGAGCGCTTGCACAATGAAGTTTAACACCTCGTGTGTGAGGAGGAGGAAAGAAACGAGGGTCGTGTTCATTTGTTGCTTGGTTATCCCTTGGTATGTTTTAAATTGCCTTGTTTGTTCGGCACTAGCATAGAAACAGATGTTGCTCGGCCGCGCGGGGTAATTTACGGTGCCTCCTGGTGCAGCGTGGAAGGCCTCCCGGGGCCCAGCTGGCCCGGCGGCGGCACTGGCTGCTGTCGGCTCAACGATCACAACTACCAGTCGAGGCTGCAGCTTTTTTATTCTGCGGTTGTCATTCTTCTCACCATATAGCTCTGCCTGCATCCTTCCGGGGGCTGGCGGAAAAGCTGCTGGCTTTTGTGTCTGTCTGCGTGACACGGAGCCGCACAAGCCCTCCTCTGCGCCGTTGACAGTCATGCAACTCATTACCCCTGTCATCTAATGATTATGGGCACGATGGCCCAGAGCGATGGCCAGCCTCGCCTTGCGCGGGTACCGGGAGGTGAAACAGATTTGTCATTTACGAGCTGACCGCTCAGCCACACTTTGCGCGCCATNCACAGTTATTTTTGCCTTTGTGTGTCTTCTTCCCACGGCCCTGCTGGGCCTGGGAGGCGGACGGACAGCACTGCTGCGTGTGTCAGCTACCGTTGCGCGCCGCAGGCTGGAAC
>NW_027527932.1:2841193-2859863 GCF_008692635.1 Crocuta crocuta
TCCGGACCCAGACCCCGTCCTGGCCGCGTCACCCTCAGGCCGCTTGCCTGCGCCTGACCGCGGTCACGAGGGCGGCCCAGAGAGCGTGCAGGGCGCCCCCGCTCGGCACACGGGGTCACCGCGCGGGCCACGCAGCTGACCGCAGCCTCGCTTCTTCAGGCAAATGCGCGCCCGGGGAAAGACGCCCCGGGAGACGGCACCCAAAGGAACCCGGTGTCCTGTGCGCGCTGTGTGCACATGTCAGTTCTAGTGAGATAGCAGTTTTTGAAAAAATGTTTTGGGTGATGCCAGCCCTCGCTGGCCAATGAACTGCTGTAATCGAATCACCGAGTCCTCTGTGTTTCACAGCTTTGCTGAACACCGAGAAATTGGGGTGTGTGTGTGTGTGTGTGTGTGTGTGTGTGTGTGCGCGCGTGTGTGTGTTCTAAATTGCAAGCCATAAACACAACCGTTTGTCGCCGTGTGAAAGGGGACAAACGGTCGACTTGGAGCTCCGTTTCACATTGCCGATTAGGAAGAACCAAGCTTTATTTTCTAGGACCCGTTCACGCTGGTGAAAACGTAGTCAGTTTTGATTACGAAGGCCGAGATGCAGACCTAGACAGGAGCTACATGCTGATACGCATGCTATCAGAATGATTTATGCAAATTATGCATATTATTCCCAAAGGAATTCCTCCTCAAACTGCCAGGATAAATTGCCGGAAATTAGCCATAAAATCTGTCGTGCTAGGAGCGAAGGGTGAAGGCCACTGGGAAAGCAAGGACATTCCGCTTCTGGAAGCTTCCAGGTTATGACGGTGGCTGTTATTTTCCCTGGATGCTGAGGGAAATACGGTTTTCCTCTGAATCCTATAAAAGTCTTTTTCCTTTGAAATTTTTCCGATAAACGCTGGCCCACATTTTATTTACAGCTAGCGTAAAAGAAATTAAGTGTCAAGCCATCGCAGAAAGCACTACCACAATTACTTTACCATTAGCGGCCTAAGTGGTTATTAACTTTCTAAGCCTGGCTTTCAAGAGGTAGCCGTTCTGGAGGTTGGTGAGATAATCCACCAGCACCATACTTTAACGGGGATCTGGTTTTAATGTCCAAAGGACATACCTGTAACACAGCGTCTCACTCTTACAAACCTTTCCGCCTTACAAAAAGCCTCGTTAGTGGCTTTCTGCCCAAGTACAGCGCTGTTGCCCTCCGTGACTAGGGCCAGGTCACAGCTGTCTCCGTCGCCTCAGCCTCACTCTGGCCGTGGAAGGCCACCATGACTACCTCTTGTTGCTCAACGGATCTGATTAGGAGAGGGCTTCGTTTTCAATCAGAGCAGTTGGTAATGAGCTTCGCGGCGAACTGAGTGCACTGTTCAGGAGCAGTCGTGTTTTAATAAGCTGTTGTTGCTTGTGTCCTTCAGAAAGCACCATTCTCGAGGTTTTGCGACTATGCTCATTTTCGAGCGTCTTTCGTTTCGTTCAAGAGGATTTGACTATACATTCAGAGACGCAGGACTACTGTCTGCGCAAGGGGGACTTGGTGGCCATCTTTCCTCCCGCCTTACACTATGACCCGGAAATCTTTGAAGCTCCAGAGGTAAGCAAGCGTCTTCGCTCCTTCTTAGATAACTGCAAGCCCACTCCTCCTCCTCATCCTTATACGCTTTCTTTTTCTTTTTTCTTTTGCTTTCTTTCTTTTTCTTTTTTAAATGTTTTTGAGAGCAAGAGCGTGAGCAGGGAAGGGGCAGAGGGAGAGGGGCCTCGTACTCTCTCCTGTAGCTTCCTTCTTCCACCTTGTTCCAGAAGGGATTTGAGATGGATGGATGACTTCTTTTCTTCCTTCCAATGGGAAAATTTTCCTGTTTACTGAAGTGTTTTCTAAGTATCTCTCTTTCAAAGGTTTTGTGATCTCTAAATAGAAATGGAATGATGAGACTAAATGCTAACTTCTTCAAACAAGATAGGCATGGTACCTTGCCCATCATTACTTTAGGCCAAAAAACTAGGTGTCGCTTGGCAGAGACTTATTGAAAGCCATGGAGGGCTAGCTATTGACAGGCGGCTTAGAGGATAAATAATGAGGACTGTTTTGCTGAGTGTTTCCACAGTGGGGTTGACTATCCCCAGATCAAATACCATCATTGCCATCGTGAAGCCCATATACTTTTTCACCTCTTACCAAAGGTATGTGCCGCTTTTTGATCAATCAGGATGGCATTGCGAACTTCAGATTGTAAAGCTGCTGCGTACGGGTGAAGCTCTGAGGGTAATTGTGTCATCTCCTTGTATTTTTTTCTGAAGCTGGAGTTAATGAATATCAAAGACTGGAAATTAATCCACCCTGGCTCATCCCTTAATACCATTTCAGAGGTTCACCACCTGCATGCAAATTGAATGCAGTCATATTCTGCCTATGTGTCTCATGAAGTAATGTTGTTGCTGTAGCGGTTTTTGTATATAAAATACTATTTTTGAAAGGTGAACTTCTGGCTTTTTGGGGCAGTTTATAGCTGAACCCCTTTTATACCAGTTTCTAAGGTAGAGGTTTTGCAGCCAGGCTAGATTAAAGTATTGTTGGATTTTGGAACGTAATAAGAAGAGGACAGACTCCAACTGGACGCAGTGATGTGCATCTGCATCTATTTAATCAGCAAAGGCAAAATGTTTAAGCGAGGGGGAAAGTGTGCCTATGATTTCTGTGTGTTTCAGAAGAGGCATTATATGAATGGCGGTAGCAAATCAGAAGTAGGGTATTAGTGAGTGAATGGACATTCTGCACACAATTAACTTTGTAAATATCAAAAAAAAAAAACCCATCAACACATAGACAGTAAATAGGGCAGATAATACCTAATATTTGAAAATATTTTTAAATTTTAAGTTTTATTTCTGTCTGTCGTTTCTTTTCTTTATTTAAATCGTGTTTGTTATTTTCATTATGAGACTGTTTCATTAAGTTTACCATTCATATTATGATAGTAAAATCAACAGTGAAGTTATCAACACGTATTCAATAAATGTTTACCAAATTACCACCATTTTGACGGTACTATTCTTTGGTCTCCAAAATTAACTAGCTAATTTTTTGCTAACATTATTTTCTTGAAATAACTGACGCAGAAAAAATATATGGTTCAGAACCGTTTTTATATGACTCGGCAAAGTCTTTAACATTCATTCCATAAACATTCACTGAGCACCTACCGCTATCAGGCGTATAGATTTATTCCTGCCATTTTTATCTTAGGATGACAATAGGTAGATGCTATCGATGCTCATAGAACAGATACCCATGTGAAACGACCATCCGCTGACAGTGAAAAAGAGAAGAAAATCCTTAGTTCTGTCCTTGGCCATTTACCACCGAGAGCAGTGGCCCACAAGCTCCTCAGAGCCCACCATCCTTGCTGCCTGTCTTTTGTGCTCTCTAGATCTTGAAGGGGAAGGCCAGGCCTTGGGTATAGGAAACAGACAATAGCTGTTAGGCCAGAAACTTGAAGAAGAATCACTCCAAATATAAGAACAGTTAGTTATTCCTGGAGGACACAGATATTGAAGAGCCTTAGCAGAACCTGGGTTCTTCCACCCAGTGAGGCATGGTTTCCAGGATGTTCGAGCCCAAGAGACTCTAGAATATGACATTCCAAAAACAGTCCGTGGTCTTCCTTCACATCCCTTTCTCCTTCTGGAAGACACCTCTTCTCCTCCTCGCTTGTCCACTCAAGAGGTTCCAGATTACTCCACAAGAATCATCCTTAGTCACCTCTGCTTTGACAGTGTTCCTGATTCCCACCTCATTCCTCAGAGAATTTGCCATTGCCCACTGCGGGGTCTGTTGTACCTTTGCTGTATTGCATAGCACCTGCTGCTTTCCAATTACTTATTTGTCTGTGCTCCCATATGCTGTAAGCTCCAGAAGGAGAAGGAGCACATCATTGCCTTCTCTGCATCTCCGTGCCTTGCACATGAGGGTGTCCGCAGGGTGAACAAATAATAAGGGGCTGCTGGGATGGTTGCATATTCCGAAAGTGAAAATGCACTTAAGTTAAAGCATTAAATCAACGTTGATGTTGCATATTCAAATATGTACTGGGCCTAACTAGAACAAATGGATGGAGTGTCTTGTGTATACACGTAGCAATACTATCAGTAGTGGTAAGAACTATGGAGAAAGGAGAGCCCGGGAGGCATCTAAATAAGACCATTTGTCTACTTCTGAACTGACATTCGGCTCCTACAAGTTTGTAGACCTGGCATGGCTGAGGCCTTAAAAAATATAATATTTTTTTTTTTAACTCAGAAAATAGACTTTTGGGTAAAGTTAAGAATTTTTAAAGGTTTGGAAAAAGAATGTTTAAAAACACAATGTGGACTAAACAAAAAGTGGTCGGTACCTGACTGAGTCTTTCAGCTCCCAACATGTAACTTCTGGGTGAAGAATTATTCTTTTCCTGAATATTGGTTGCTCAGTTTATTGTAATATTAGCACTCAAGTGGCTCTTGCCAAATGGGAAACAAATTGGCAACTAAAATTTAAGACCATGAGAGAGAGCAAAAGAAACACTCCTTCTCAACTTTCCTTTCCCTCTCTTTGTTGGTCTAAATGCTATTCAGAAAGGCTGAGGTGGTTTAACTAGGAATGGATAGCTTTTTGAAACTTTCTGAAGGCTTCCTCAAGCTTCTGGCTTCTGTTATTTGCCAGAATTCAACCAAGTGGCTCTCAAATAGTCAATAAATAGTGATGATTTCTTTTCTGGCAAAATCTAGTATCCAGACCTGGAGCTACAGAGACGAGCAAGTCTGTTGGTTGTTTTTTCTGTGGCCAGAGATGGTGAGGTACGAAAGGAAGCCTGGGAACACGATTGAGTGATAGGGAAGAAACAGCAAGCCTTTAAGGTAGTAACACTCTATCACAACCGTGTCGCCTCCTAAAGTAAGGTAACAGCGAACAACAAAGTAATTACCAAGCCGTTGGCGCACACCCAAAGCTCTGACGCTTTTCCAAAGACCTTATTTGATGTCATGCCAAGTCCGACCTATCTAACTTCTCGGAGGTGTAGGGATTATAAAGCGATAAATGAATTTGAAAGCCCTTGTATAAATTCTGAATCACTATAAAAACTGTTGTATCAATATTATTCTGATTATTGTCACTATTCAACAAATATACTAGCCACAACAGATGAAGCAATATTCTAATATTTTGTCTCTACCTCAAGTTGGTATGGAGATGAAGCCACCAGTATACTTCAAGGAAACATGAATACTGAGCATCTGTTATGCAGAGAGCACTCTGATGGGCGTAATGAGTGACCTAGAAATGTTAAAGGTTCTTGTCTTTAAGAGCGTAGAGTTTAAGGAATTGGCCTATCACAAGGCTATGTTCTCAGAGCTCGGTGCCTCATATTAAGAGGGTTTCTGCCATACCAGTAAATTGGCCTTCATACCTACTATGTTGGAACTAGCAGTGTGCTGCCAAAGAGCACTCTGAAAAGCCTTAATTTTGTCAATTATTGTGGTATAAATACTCCCACATGGCTGAGTTCATGTTGCTAATATGAAGACCCTAAGCACAGAGCTGGGAAGAGACGTACACACTCTCTCGACCTAGTGTAAACTAATTGGAACTCAAGCTATGGGGATAAATAGAACTCTGTCATCTTGCTCCCAGGAGCACTGACTGTAAAGCTGGGGCAAGAGCCAGCCCCTTAGTCATCCACTCGAAGCACCGACAGTTTGCATTTTAAGAAGTCGTATCTTTTGTCTAGTCTAGATTCCTATACCCACAATGATTGGGTGAATACAAAATCTTATTGTATTGTATGTCACCTACCTCAACAAGACTACATTTTATTGGCAACTTCAATGTTTCACATACACGGAAGTGCTCAAAAAAATCTCTTAAACTCAACTAAATACAATATTTGGAGAATGCAAATGGGGGTGTTCAATGTTCCTCAGTCACTTGCACCAAAACTCTTTTCTATCTAGAAAATTGTATCGTCTATCCAATATGGATTTCTAGTGCTATTATACCATTCTCTCTTTGTGAACGCTGAATATTCATTTATGCTCCATTCTCTACGTATTTATTTACTCATTCGATATCTGTGTTGTCTTCAAAAGCTTGAAGATCAATTTTAAATTATAATTTTATATATTATAATTTTAAATTATGCTTTGTTGTCATGTATTCATTTATTAATTCAACAATTGTATATGGAGCCTCTACTCGGTGCATAGCACGATGCCGGGTGCTTTGAAAATACAGAGATAAATAAGACAGTGAAGATCAGGAGATCTCCAATCTCCTGAGATTTCTTGGCTCTACTGTCTCATGTGGGTTAACTCCATCTTCAGCCTGGTGGCCCAGCAGTTACAGGCATCATATTCACAGGTAACTAGGGCCAGAAGAGAAGCAGTGATTAAACATTCGCTTGTTTGTCTTTCTTCACGAGAAAGGAACTTCCGTCACATGTCCTCACAACTCTTACCCCTGTAGCACCCTTACCCACACACCTGCCCTAACGCTGTCAGAGGCCAGAGCAGTGTGCTTACCATGATTGGTGCCTAGACAAACCTCAGCAGAGGAAAGATGTTCAGAAGTGCACCACAAGAGCGGTTAGTGGAGTAAGGGACATTCCAGTGTCATCCCTTTTTGTTAAATGATTTTCTCCGTTCTCATCCACTTAATATTATTGCATTTAATTGACCTTCTTTCATTGTGAAGTGCTGAGCTATTATGGTTACTGCAAAGAGTTTGGGTCGACATGATGAATCCTGTATTTCAGCCGCTCCAAATAAATGTGTGCATCTTGAGTTCTTCGCACTTTGTTCTTTGTCACTGTGACCCCAGAATGCTACAGGTGAGACTATTATACCCCTTCTCGTTTGGGTAAAAGCCAGACCATCTCTCTAGCGTCTGCCACAGGCCTTTCCTAATATTGGTTTCTGCTCTAGTTCTCCACGTCCTGACAATGGAAAACAAACTGAAAATAAATTTTAACTCAAAAATATATTTATGTCCGTGTGCCCTCTGAGCTTGGTGGTAGTAAAAGAGCAACAGACGTTGGCTTTTTCTCTTCTTGTTTCACAATATAAACAACTAAATAGGGATTCCTACGATGTTCATTAGAAGGAAATTGAATAGAAGGTGGTAGAAAACTAGAAGAGTATCATTGTCGATTGACTAGAAATTTGAGGGAATTCAATGTGAACACTACCTGCAGGTCACAGGGCTGGGCGAGCACATTATATGTTTATCCCTCTGGGCTCTCACAGGGGAGCACGTTCACTTTCACAAAGAAAACAGGAAAGCCACGATGTAACGCAGTTATTGGCTTATTCATGTAAGCAGGACAGGATGAAGTTGCAAAGCAAGCTAAGTTCTCCTTTTGTATTTCCTGGTTTGGATAGTGCGGCTATAGTGAGACTTTTTCCAACAGATCATTCCGTGAGTAAATTAACGTAAATTGAGTTGGCTACGTGAGAAGCTCTTGTGGAGGAGTCTGTCCTCAGAGTGGCCCGTGAGGCGGAGGAAGCAGCAGCCCTAAACTCAGGAGAGCAGGCTTGGGCCCCAGTGATGGAAACGGTCATCGGGAGAGAGTACCATATTGTAACTCTCCAGGAACAAAGTACAGGTCAACAGGAGTGTCCTTGCTCATTGCTACGGGGATGCACAGATATTTTTAGTTCAGCTCTGGTTAGATCCTGTTCAGATACATCGCAGAACCGTCTGGGGGTGGGGAGAGTACTTGTGTTGTAATGCAGGTTAATTTTGCCATTATGATTGCAGCAACTTGCAAGTTGGAAGGGAATTGAAAGCACCCAAAGTGTGTTTTCTAAGCTTGACTATTTATCACAACAGGTATATGGTGAGTAAGGACAAACCCAGTACGTTTAAAGGAAATTAGTCTGGTGACATTAACATTGAGTGAGAAAAGTAGATCATTTGTGATGGATTCAGAATCCGTCCGCATATTGTAGGGTTTTCGCTGCAACGTGAAATGCCTTCAATCTGACCTGCCTCTTTACCTCTGACTTCATGTAGTTCACCTCCGAGTTGTGTGCTGGGCAGGTCTAATGCTAATGAGCACCAAGTATAGGAAATACTTGGTCGTTTTCATGCATGCCACGTGCAGTAATTTAATCAATGGCTTAATTCGCCATGGGCTGAAATAAGGTCACTCAGTTTCCTCTCAGAAACTCAAGTGAGAGTAAATTAATGCCAGGCTAAACACCCTAAATCAGCCAGGCCTATGATTTTCTGTGACAACTAATGTAACTTCTTTATGAAAACGTATGGGAAGTACCTGCAACCCTAGAGTTAATCCAAAGAGAGTCCGTTGTAATAGAACTGTGGTGAGAGAAATTCCATGCAACATCAGAAAACAAGCAAGACCGATTTGGTGGCTTCCTTCCTCTCCAGTGCCTTACGTGGATTTCACATTTCATTTTAGGTCTGTTTAATCCAGACATAAGCACTGAATCCTAAGCTCACAGCCCTCACCCGTCAGTAGCTAACTGAGAAGGAGTAGAGAAACATATTAGGCAATTCCTGTGGCCGGTCGGAGACAACATTTCGTAGTAGCAGCGGTGGCGAGTGCAGCAACCCTTACCTTGTACGGAGCATCAGTTCACTAAGGGCCCATCAGTCAGGACCCATCTGAGAGAATGAACGTAAAGACACGACTTCTACACTTAGGAAGCTCACCGGAAGAGAGAAATACGAATTAGGAAGAAGAGTCACATAGGCGCGTGTGCATCTCACTGTGATAGGAGTGGGGAGAAGTAATTCCCTAGCAGCATTTGAGTTTTTTGAAAGTTCATACGTGATTTGCCCTTAGTCACGTTCTACTTTCTGGCATTTGCTGGATGCAGAGAAGCCTTGTAAGATGGGCAAGAGAGAGCTGGCAACTTGGTGGAACTGAGGGCAAACTATTTCATGTAAATTTTTCATTTGAATGCTCCTTATTTCTTCTTTGCAGGAGTTTAGGTTTAATCGTTTTGTAGAAGACGGCAAGAAAAAAACCACCTTTTTCAAAAAAGGGAAAAAGCTGAAGTGTTACCTGATGCCGTTTGGATCCGGAACCAGCAAATGTCCAGGCCGGTTTTTGGCAGTTATTGAAATAAAGCAATTGTTGGTTGTACTTTTAACGTATTTTGATTTAGAGATAATTGACGATAAGCCGATAGAAGCCAGCTCCAGCCGTTTTCTGTTCGGTATTCAGCATCCAGCTTCTGATGTTTCATTTAGGTACAAAGTAAAATCGTAAAGAAGCGGAAAAGAAAGGCAGTCTATCAGAACTAACCTAAATGTCCCCTGCTCATCGATTTGTTTTGAATTTCTGCACATGTAATTGCTTTGTTTGTTTGTTTGTTTGTTTAAGAAGTGCCAATTTATATCTGATCTGTGATCAGTCCAACTCGCACTTAGGCACAAAACCCGTCATAAAATAAAATAGAATGTCAACATGAAAATGGACATCAAAATAAGCATAATGATAAACTCAAAATAGCTTTTTTATGTTTTTCTACATACTGTGATTTTCGCCTGTCATAGTAAATGTACCACAATAAATTTGGCACTGTGGGATTTTTGAAGTCACTCAAATTCTTCTCTAATATGTAAAACACTTTATGTACTACTGGAAATTTGTGCTAGAAACGGACACAGTCTAACAAATGCAAAATTCTCAGAGAAGAAGGAAATTAAATTTTCATGAGATAAACTGGATGAAAATGTTCCCTTCAAGTGTAATATCAATAATATCTATATCGCCTGGGTACGTTTGCATTAAATGAGTTTTGCAGTAGATTAAATGCTTCAACTTCACTTCAATATTTAATCATCCANGATTAAATTTTCATGAGATAAACTGGATGAAATGTACCCTTCAAGTGTAATATCAATAATATCTATATCGCCTGGGTACGTTTGCATTAAATGAGTTTTGCAGTAGATTAAATGCTTCAACTTCACTTCAATATTTAATCATCCATAAATGTTATTACTTTATATACTATGGCTCAATGCAACAAAATTTCTGGTTATGTAAGACCACTCATGTTAAGTTAGATACTGATAAGATGTAATGTATAAGAACACACAGAACCTATTACACATTCAGCAATTGCCCGGAGACGTTAGTATTGGGTTTGTTGTTAGGAGTAAATGTTGAAATCATTGCAGGACTGATGGTAGCATTTGGCTTTAGTGTAAACTGTAAGGGTGATACCAGCATGGCAATTAACTCTAACTCTTTCCCAAATGCTTCCATGTATATAAAGTGAGAAACTGGATAGCAGGGTTTGTTCTTGATGCATCACCTTTTGGACTTGGCGATTACTTTATTGCCTAAATAATACCGTATAATTTTTTGTGCCACAATGCAGCATTGTGTCCGTGAGTCAAAGCTTTCTAATTTCAGGGTACCAACTGATTATTTGGCATCTGACGTAAATGATGATGCTGTATAGAAACAGGAAAAGCAGGTAATAAAATTCAGTCATTTGTATTGCATCAATTGGAACTTTTGAAACAGGCAATTGATTTTTAAAATAACATTGTAAAGTTCAATACTTAATAATAAATACATGTTCTAGCATTCATCTTCTCCTTCTTGAAGTACATGCTCTAAACATTTCTTAGTGAGGCTCTGCTGGTCCATACTGTTTTTACTTGGTTGGAAATGTCTCTGTTTGTGCCGTTGTTCTTGAAAGATGACTTTGCTCTGCGTACATGTCTGTGTCCTCACAGCACTCTGAAGATACTGCATGTTCTAAGGCTTCTGTTGTTGCTGTCAAGAGGTTAGCCTTCAGCCAGTTTAGTTATTCAGAGGGTAGTCTGCCTCTTCTCTCTGACGGCGTTAACATGTTCTTTTTGTCTTTGATGTTCTTGGTCTCTTTCTGCATCCTGCCTGCGTCACAGTGCCTCTTGAGTCTGAGAATACATGTCTTTTATCAGGTGGGAAAGCCTTAGCCTTAATATCAGAATAATACCTCTCCCAGACTCTGTATTATAGCCACCCACTCTAGACTCCATGCTGTTTGACCTTTTCTCCCCATGGTTTCTAGCTCTAATTTACATTCTAGGTAATGTGTGTAGATCTCACTCTCTGAGTGTACCTGATCTGCTCTTTACCTCATCCATGGAATTTGTTTCTTCTTATTTAACCTCATAGGATCGAGGAACCCTCCTCTTTGTCCTTCTTATTCGTGGTACACACTTACGGTTGGTCCAAGCAGGACCCCTCTGCTTTACCTACTCACTCTATCTCACCCCTCATCTTCACTGTGACACCCCCTCCCCGTCATAGACATTCTAGTGTGTTTGATGTGTATCTTTTTATTCGTACGTATTTTTAGAAAACATATTACCTGTGTGCATGTTAATTTACATAAGTGTATTTTCTATACATGAGATCCGTCTTTTCTTATTAATCCCTATGTTTTTAAAGATCTATCCGTATTACTGTACACACACACACATATGTACACATATATTTAATCTGTTGGTTCTAACTGCTGTGTAGTATCCATAACATGCACCCACAATGTTTTAATGATCTTTTCACCCCATGATGGAAATTGTATCCATGGGAAACTTAATTTGGGAGAGAGGCCAAAGCAGAAACTCTACCCCCACCTGTCTTCCCACTGCTGTGCCCATCCATCCTTCACCCTGGACTGCCACCAACTCTGTCCCCAACCCCTGTACCATACTGCACGCACACGCACACACACCACACACACACACACACACGCACACACACACACAGCTTGTGACTGTCTTCACTCTCCCCAAGATGTTCTAGATTTGTTATGTTGCATCCTTAGATCCTTACAAGCCTCTCCTTTCTGTAGGTTGATTTTGAGTCAGGTGCCAGCTGCCGACTTGTCAGCTTTCAGTTTTTCTGAACCCATTGAGTCTGCCAAGTTCAATGATTAATTTTGTTCTTCCTATCTGCCTGGTCCTTTTTAATGTCTTTCTCAATACACTCAATATCCTCTGTCATTTCTTTAAGTATATGAAGAAATCTGTTTTATATTATGTATCTGATATTTCTAAACGGTTAGTATTTTGTGGGTCTGATTCTGTGTTTGTAAGCTTTACTCAGTACGACTTGATTATTGAACCCATATTCCTTGGAATTTTATCCCTGGAAAAATTTTAAGACCCGAGTTTAAGGTTCATTCCTTTGGAGAGAAGTTGAGTTTCTTTTGTGTGACTGCTGATGTTATTATCACGCTCGGATCACTTTAAGTTTACAGCTTGAGTACTTTGAGAGGAGATGAGGGATGGGAGATACATAGGTAATGTGGGTTATAACCCTAAGTCAGCTCCAAAGCGGTCCTATGAGAAGGAATAGACGGGAGATATGTGGGGGATATATTTTTCTTTTCCCAGAGGCATCACCGAGAGAGGCAGATCTACTCACAGTCTTGCCTGGAGCAAGGTCTCTTTCTGGTTCACCTACTAAGGATGTTTCCTTTGCAAGTTTTTGGCTTGGGGCAGCAGTCTTGGATTTCACACGCACTCCCAACTTGGGCCCTGGGTTTTATCTTCCGCCTGCCACAAAGGATAGCCCATTCTCTTTGTACCAGGAGGACACCGAGCCCACCATATTCCCTGAAGTAGAAGCTACCGTGTTCTTACATTTGTCTCCACAATATACTTTTGAGGTATTACAGCAGGGAGAGCACGGGAAATTATTCAATTCTAATTTCTGTTTAACTTCGGAGTGTGTCCAGGAACTTAGAATAGAAAGTAAGAATAAACAAAATGGTTGAGAAAGTACTATATAAAAGGAATGGGCAGTCGAAGCAAAACAGAATCATAGCACAGGCTTACATCTAGGAATTGGAGTGTTTATGAATAGAAAAAAAATGTCATGGAGAAATACGCTAAAAGACACGGATTCTAGCTGTGATATGACTAGTTTGTTATCATCGACCAGTCATTTTGCCTCTCATTGATTCAGTTCCTTAACTGCAAGATAAAAATAATAAGGCCTTTTTGACACAAGGGTTCATGATGAAGATTAAACATAGTGAGATGTGTGAATTTATTTTGAAAAGTGTAATGCAATATGCGAACACAAAGTTGTAACAGAGAACTTTAACAAGGTTGTGCCTTTTAAAAACTGTTCTTATGTGTTTGTTAAAGGAAATATTTTTTTAAGTCATCATATAGTTCCTTATGCATTAGTTCCATCAGACATTTTTGTTCTAGACATATCTGTTCTAGATATGAGGCTGTGCACTGGATCACCCTTCTTTGAGAACACACAATTTATTAGGGAAAACCACACATACACAACCAATATATTATAAGTGTCGTTGTAAGTAATCAATTCATCCCTTTAAAACAGTTCTAAAATTCTGATTTACCACTAGTCCTAACTACCCTTCCATCAGGCATTCCAGAGTACTGTTCTGTAATGAGAAATTACCATGTGCACAATTATGCACAATAAAACATATACATCAGGTATTATGATTCTATGATAAAAACAGCCAAACCAAATACAGTCACTGAGGCTCCAGAATCTTCTTAAAAACTATAGTTTACATATCTTAAAAACCCTTTTTTTTTTTCATTTTTACAGCCACCCCAAGTTGCAAATGAAAGGAAATGAATAATGTGGCTTTATATCAATGACTAACACTGATGAAGCATTCAGTTAGCAAAAACTTAATGCTCTGAAGATAATAAGAGAAAAAGCTATTTACTCCTAAAATAAGGCGCGCTGCTAAGCGACCTGTGTGGAACATTATCTGCCTTGTGCCGGCTTTCCTGGCACACTTGATTATATCTCCATTTTATCGTTAAGTTTGGGGTCACGACTCTAAGGTAAAGGAGTTTCTAAGTCAAAATCTGCATGGTTACTTCTGTTTATTTGCTCATAAAAAATAATTTGGGTCACACTTCTTGTAAATGTTTTCCAGTTTAACAGTGGAATCTTAAAACCAATTTCAAAGATCAAAGCACAAAAATTATGTAAGTTTTAATCTTAGTATAAAATAATGTCATTAATGACAAAATAAGACCTCTATGCCCTCAGAATATGCACTGTTCTTAACCTATTAAATTCACCCATATTGCAAACTATTATTTACTTGAACTGCATTATTAGGTATTCATATTCACATACTCAATTAAGAAAAAGTTAGCAAGCCAAGATTACATTCCCTGTAGCATTATTTTAAATTATAATGAGCAATCACATAAAACTCTCTACTGTTTCTCTAAAGCAATTATTACTAACTCTGCTTCGTAGTGTTAATCTAAATCAGTGATCATTGATGTTTGGACTTTTTAGCTTAAATCTTTATTTTGTTTATAATACTTTCTTGAGTAAGATGAATTTGATTTGTGAAAAAAAACCCTACAGCACAATTTTAAAGAGGAGATAATTTGACAATACTAATGTTTAAAAATACGTTTGAGTCAAAAGGAAGTGCTGTATATTATAAAAAACTGTTGTTCTGAATTGTCCATTTCATGTTCTCTTTTGATTTTAAAAAGGCACACACGTGGATTTATGAGGAAGCAACTCTTAAAAAGACATTAGATCAGAAATGCAAATGCTTTGTTAATCTACTTAATTATCTTTTATTTACAACAATAATTCAATAAATTAACTTTAAAAACACAGGTGAATTACTGTGTCTCATTATTTCCCTACGAGGAGCAGGTTGAGTGACAGAATATTTGGTTAAAAATAGCGAGTTGTTTGGAAAATAATTTTGCTGTCTGAATATCCTCACATTTTTGTCTCCCCCCCAACACACACACACACACACACACACACACATTCTTATTTTCTGATACTCTTCCTAAAAACGTATTCATTGTTCTATTCAGAGTATTTTTCATATATTTTAACTTAGCTATTTATGTGGGAAATAATAAAAACAGACCCAAGAACTATCAGGGACTAATAAGATTTTTAATAAGTTTATTTTAACCAGGCTGACCTTGCTAGGCTCTAGTTCTTAATAATCGTAGTCATTCTGTGGAGAGACGTAAAAGAACAACAAAAAAACAGAAACGAGATGCCATTAGACGTGGTCTTTGTCTTCTGCAGATCACTTAACACAGATCATGAATGAAGCTGAATAATACTGGGACAGTATTCTCTTTATTCATAAAGCTGAAATCCAAACTGTGGATGAAGCAAGTAATACAGAACGCTGTTGGTGAAGATGAAATGTGGCTCCTGCATTAACTGCACATAAGCTTCTTAGTGGACACTTGGCTTCTCTCAGAAACACTCCTGTGAGTCATTGACCTTTTACAGGAACTTGCCTTCACTCGAACGGTGTTCCTGTGTATTTGAACTGGTCAGTTCAGTATTGCTTTAACAATTAAGATAAATTATGCCACTAAATGGGCAGTCCCTGAAATAATTATCTCTGATTTCAGTTTTACTCTAAAAAACATTTATTGAGTAAATAAAACTTTTATTTTTTAACAGTCTGGAATTAGACAAGGCCATGTGAATAATAATATGCATTTTCTATTCAGGATATAGCTGGAAAGAGAAAACACTCAGTGGTTATGCTGGATAATTTTAAGTGGGTTTGATAATATAGTTTGTTGTCAATTATTTGAGGTATGGCTTATGCTCTCAAATCCTAAATGTATTCATTTTTACAAGGAGAGGCAGGATATATTGCTGAATATACAGGAAGTAAATGTTTAGTGAGAGACTCTAGAAGCGTTTTATTTCCCTTATGACATTTTGTGCCTATAGAAGAAACTGAAGAGAACTGTAGTCTAACAACAAATAATAAGCAAAGGTACTAATCTGATTCATCTGTGAGTCACTCCTCAATGCAAAGCGTGTATTAATTTGAGATTTTTTATTTGCTTACAAGAGAACATTTACTGCATATTACGTTTATTTCTAAGAACTTACATCATCATTACCTGATAAATATCCCAGATTTTTTAGTAAATTCCTTCATCTTTTATGTTTAGTGTTTGAATGAAGTATACTTTTATTTCACAACTTCTAAGAACTGTCCAATACATTTAAAGGGTTACAAATGTCTTTGTTTTCTACTTTAAATGGATTTATTTAAGTATTTGAAATCACTTTTGAATTTTTTTAATAAGTCTTGAAGTCTATAGATAGTACTGTCTCTGTGTTTTGAAATTAGGTGTCCATTCTTTTTTGTTTCGAATTAATTTTAGATTTGCATAAAAGCTGTAAAACAGTACTCATTTCTACAGAAGAAAGTCCTCAGACAAAACAATGTTCACAAAACGTTAAACTAAAAAATGGTCCCAACGCGTAGCAAGTTGGAGGCCTTAGTTAATCCTTGACCTTGGGGAGATGTTTATCCATACTAACTACCCTGTAGGACAACTTGCTGTAAATAACAGAGTGGCAGAGAGAATCTGAGTGTGTATGCTAAGCAGGTCTTCTATCATCCAGTTATGTTTTCATAAAACATCATTTTTCTAAATTTTCCAAAGACCTTACTTTGTGCAGTAATTCTAGATTTTACTTAATTTCACCGTCTTCCGAAATGTACCCCTCAAAGATATATATGCCTGATGCTTCTCCAAAAGAAAATTAACGTAAGTTACTCCCTGACCCTGCTTCCTGACATGTGAGGCACTCGATAGAATTCCCTTCTCTCTCCATGGCCCTTCATGTTTCTGTGGAGGCCTGATTTGGAATGTCATTTCCTCTCATGGACGTCTCATGGCTCAGCCTAACACCAGAATTTTGACCATCGCTCTGCAGAGAAACTGTACGTGGCAAACGTAGCTGTACTTACCGGAATAGACAGTGCATGACTCAATGTTTTAACCAGCTAGGTATATAATCCGGGTGTCTCCCATTATAACGAGGTATTTGTCTTCTCTTCTCAAAGAGCAGATGAGGATATTTAACGCAGAAATCCTTACACCAACTTCTTCAGTAGTTGCCAGAGCAGAATAAATGCATAAAATGAGCTTAGGCCATGAAGCATTTTTATGTTTAAATCTAAATTCTCATCTCTAAACATCTCTATTAACATAGCAGATCTGAGTTGCAACCATCCTCCTAATAAAATGTGAAATCTTTAAGACTGTGAAGCATTTGTAAATAATGGGTCCTTTCAATATCCCTGAACTTTATTCTAAAACTTATAAGGAGAAATAATAATTGCTTTATATAACCACTGATACCATTTTAGCATTTGATGAAGATGTTAATTTATGGTTGGTTAGCAGTTTATGGCTGTCATTAGTTTTTCAGTTTGGCCCACATTAGAAATCTATTTTTCTTTTTTATTTTAATCTGAGACAATTATATAAAGATATGGTTATGTTTTATCTAAAATGTATCATTCTACTATAGCATTTCAAATTATTCACAGATCATAGTTCTTATATGTGCATATATGAATTTAAAAATACAGCAATAAAATGCTTGAAACAGATCATAAATTTGCTCCATATTTTATTGCATCTCTGAATCAGGTTGAGAAGACAAGGGCAACTATGGTCTTTGGGAAGGAATTAACTCTTTCTCAAGCCGGAAGGGAGAATGATACCACAGTGTGCATCATTAAAGGGGCCGCCCTATCCAAGCATCCTGGTGACTGACTTGTAAGATAGGCTTGTCTGTTTTATTGTATATATATATGGTCGGGGGGGCGGGTACAAACTGCAAAATCCTCTTTCCCTTCGCGATCTAACCTTCCCAGCCCAGCCATTTCTCTTAAAGTTTCTAATCTGTATTTCTGTATTGCTTGAATTAGAGAGCACAGGGGAAGAAACAGAAAAGTCACACACATACACACGCACGTGCACTCAGGCTACCTGATAGTTTTGCAATAGTCCAGAAATCTCCTGGATCCCGCTCAGACGCGTAAAAAGTGGTAGAATTTAACCCAAATTAAACCTCGGGAAAAGCGAGCAAAGAGCTTCCCTTCCTTGCGAGGAAGCGGAGAGCTCTTCGAGGTTTAACCCNAACCCACGTGCCAGGGGCCACGGGGGGCAACTCGATCCAAGTGCCAACTCTGAAACGAGTTTGAGGCAGAGCCCTGAACTTCCTTTTTGAGCCCGGAAACTTGCAGGCTGGCTGTGCCTGCGCGCCCAGGAGGGGCTGGAGAAGGGGTGCTCTGCGGCTGCCCGCGGGCGCGGGGAAGCTCCCAGGGCGCAGCGTGAGCGGAGCGGCGCGCGGGGCACGCGCAGTGTGGACGNCTGGAAAACTGCCTCCCGCCCCGCTTCTGCTCTCCGGTCCCCACTACAAACATGTGCCCTGGCTGGGGGTGAAACAGACCCCTGGGTATTCAGCACAATCTACAGTAACCTGGTTCTAATAATCACACAGCAGTGGATCCGAAGAGCCGGAGATCCAGCAGGAAGAAAAAGGCTCTTGCCCTGGAAGTTGTTTTTCTCTTAAACTTAGGTTATGATCTCCTGTNGGGAGCGTCCGCGTTACAAGTGCCAACGCAGAGCGCGCAGGAGCCGGGCTCGTGGATTTTGCCCACACGACAAAAACTGTTAATTGACGTAAAGTTGCTCGGCACGAGCATCATTGAACCGGACCTACGTTTCAATTAAAAAGAAAACTTATTTCTGTTTCTGACGTTTACGTTGAGCAACTTGATTTTGTTTGGAGACCGCGTTGCGCCCTTGGTAACTTCCCCGCCACCACCACCCCAGCTGAAT
>NW_027527932.1:2859943-2860696 GCF_008692635.1 Crocuta crocuta
GAGCCGCGAAGTGAACCCTCATCATTATTTTTCAAAGTCTGGGAAGTGAATGATGCCTTTTCCCGGTGGTAATTAGTTACCATAGCATCTAATCCGTAAACGTGCCCGGAGCACACCATTAACAGGTAAACGGAGGACTCAATTTAACACACGATTATACCTTTCATAAGTCATTATATTGGAAAAGTGGAGGNGCCGGTGTGAAGCTGGAGATGCGGTGGAGGAGGAATCAGAATTTAGAGGAAACAACTGAAATTAGGGAGAACTCGGAGAAGGAAACCGGCGGAACAGAAAGCCAGGCGGGACCCAGGGTCCTTCCCCCGCAGTTTGCGCACGGTCTGCGCGCCAACAGGCGGAGCAGGACGCATCACCGGGGCTTCTCCGCAGAAGCGCCCACGTAAGGTGCGGGNAGCCTCAGGAGGGGAACAGCCCAGGGGGGCTGCCGGGTGGAGAAGAGTTAGGTTTCCTTCTCCAAAAGCAGCTGCTGCTGAAGGAACTTCGAGAAGCTTCAGGCCACCTGGACGGCCGCCCGAGCGAGTCGCCCGAACCCCTCTCCGGGCCTTTCGGGGGTCCTACCTTTTTCTAGAACCAAACGCGGGCAGCTCCCGGATTTGGAAAGAGAACTGGTTCGCCTGTAATTACCAGCACGAGCATAAACGTGGTTCCTCGCCATTCGTAGTAAGTGTACATACTCGTCCCACCTTTCACCTTATTCTCAGCAGCCTCTCCCCCCCCCCCCCCCCCCCCCCCCCC
>NW_027527932.1:2860701-2864668 GCF_008692635.1 Crocuta crocuta
AAGAGTAAGCCTGGAGATTGAATTATCAAAGAATGAAAGAAGTTACGAGCATTTCTTTTTCTCCTGAAGTTCAAGATTTGCTGTTTGTACAATTTCTGGTAATAAACACAGAGGTTACAGAGGATCTCAAGGAGGCCTTCTTAGTAGTGACAACTGAAGCAGTGGATCTTGCAGCAAACGTATGTCCTGTGGTGGTAATATGCAAAAAGAAAAAACATCCGCTGATGGTGGCTGTGGTTAATTCCTAATCAGAATGATGGACAGCAGGCCCAGAACAATACAAACTAATGGCTGTGTTGCTGATCACTTTACCCCTTGATTAAAGACACCCAATTATGGCGCAGAACAGTGTCGTAATTATGTTTCTTAATCACATCCAGGAGGTTTAATTGCCTTAACGATGTGTTTCATTAAATGAATTTAGGTATTATAGTCGACAGTTTTCATACACAGTTGTTTTCAAATTAACATAATATTAGACATCGTCATGGAAATTGTTTTAATAATCATAATTAGACGCACCCAGGCTTTGTCTGGTAAATGCTGAGAGACGGTCTCTTCCTGCCTGGGGGCTGCCCTGGTCTGTTCCCTCCCTCCACCCCCACTCCCTGACTGGGAGGGCTCCAGCTTCAAGGCCTTTCGCTGTTATGTTTTCTGAAAAGTTACAGGTTCTGATTAATCTTTTTTGATGGCAAGTGGAGCAGAAAATATCCTCCCTCACCCCCCACTAAGCTTGATGTCATTTAGGGATATCATTAGGAGCAGAGGCTATGCGGACAAAAATGCATGTAGCAAACTGCCTACAGAGGAAATACTCTAAACAACCCACCACCACCTCTAACCTCCACCACAGCAAAAATCAAGCCGTCTCTATTTGAGGACATTATTAAGATCCAAATACAAGCCTATACAGACAGTCTTTAATAGAATCCATGCTCAGAGCGATCCCAGTAGAGTCCCTAAAAATCTCATTAACAAGCAACCCTAGCAAGTTTTGAAAATCTCTATGGGCACTGTTTACACTTACAATTACGCCTGGTAGATTTTCCCTTTCACAAAAAAAGCGGAAGGCCACACCAAAATCCATTCTCAGAGCATCCAAATCCATCCCTTCTCCTTGCCTTGCAGGCAGCTGGAGATAGAAATTTCCACTCACATTCTTCACGTAACTTTACCCTCTTTGCTGGGCCCGGGCGCGGTTAACGGAGCCATGTACGTGGGGCAGGGGCCCCAGGGGCAGCGCGGCCTGCAAAGCTCATGCCAGCAGGTGGCAGCTCTGGGTCTCCTCTGGGCCTCACCACTGACCCCACGGCCCCAGGGACCCGGCCCCGCCGTCAGCCCACTGAGAAGGACACAGGTGAAGCGGGGCAACTCCTCACCAGGCATCCCTGCCAAAACTTCGGTTCCACCTTCTCTGAAACTCCCTTCTTTTTTGTTACCTTTCAAGCAAAGTAACACAGCAGAGAGGGGATCGCTCCTTCCACAAAGCACAGCATAATAAAATGTTTGATCAAAATATTTTAATAAAGATTCTCTCTGACATAGGTACACATACAAATGGTCGTACATAGCTGTCATAGTCTGATTGACCTATTTAATATATATATGTATATATCATTCTTTACACATCCAAAACCCGCCAGTAGGTCCGTCACAGCTCCCAACTCGCCGTCCAACCTGACAAACTGAATCTGTGTCATCTGCAAGGAGTGGAAAATAGCAGGACTCCATTTTTTAAAAAGGTTTTCTTGATTTTCATAGGATAGAAAGGCAGGCAAACAGCCATGCAAACTAAAACTGAAAGCTCACTTTGGGTAAATAGCTTCTTGCTCTTCCTTAGTTTTATTTGATTTCTTTTTAAAATTTATTACTTTTTTTTTTAGAAAAATAACAAAGGATTTCACACCATAGGCAAATCAAACCAGTCTTTTAACTTAAATAATTCTCCACAGTTAAAATAACTTATATATGTACATATATATTAAAAGCAATTAAATTAGACCTTTTAAAAATGCACAGCACAGCCTGGAAAAATATTTGCTTAACATGTTCTTACTTATAGGGTCTATTGCTGTGATGTCCTTCCCTTTTAGAATGCAAAGGAGTCCCCTTTCGAAAAAAGAGATCAATTCATTCATCAATTAAGAATACACCTTTCCTGTAATTTTTGGACTGAAGCAATTTATTAAAGCTCAATTTAAATACAGGGATGATGCAACTGAAAATATCCAGGTGACCTTTGATAAACCTAAGCAGCTCAGATACATCAATATGTCTCTTCATACTTGTTGGCAAATAAACCTTTTCAACACTTGGCACACAATATAAGTTAATCTATAAAACAGAATTTTAGAGGCATTAAAAAAAAATCTGCACAAAAGACCCATGACCTTAACACGTGATAAATACTGTTGATGTGGAAGGGTCACTGAAGAATAACAAATAAATACCATGAATTGTTAATACATCATCGCAGAGTGAAAAGGAACAAGGTGCACATAAATATTTTTAAATGCAATTCTTTCAGCCACAGTCAGTTTTTTGTTTTGTATCACTCTTGCCAAAACTTTTGAGCATTTTCACAGGATTAAAGTTCAGAGACAATAAAAAATACAAGTCTTTCCATAGCAACGTGTCTCTTTCTGGTTTGTCTCCCCCCACTTAAATAAGTCTACATTTCAAGTTTTTCTCCTGGCTCAGAATCACATTTTATTCTCAAGTGCCCTTTCTGATTTGTCTGAATGAGTCCTCATCCCACGAGCCCCCCATCCCCGGACTCCTCCTCTGCGCTCAGCACTCGCCGAACTCACAATTATTAGTAGGGTCAGCATTTTGCCGCTTAATAGAAACTCTCCACGCTTAACCACCGAGCGACTCCTTCCCAACTTGTGTTTTCAGCTTCCTTGCGGTCTAGGCGGCCACCAAAGTGGCCACTTTTCTGAGAAAAGAAAAAGACATCCGTACTCATCCCAACTCCACCTCCCACCCCCCCACCCCCCCAAAGACNCCGCCGCCGCGGACGCGGGAGCCTTTACATCGCGATCTCCGAGCGGGTGATTATGAAGCCGACTCGCCTGTTGGGACAGCGCTTTCCACCCAATCAGGTTAACGTTTTAATTAATAGGATTAAAACGGTAACAAACAATCGCAGGCGCTGTCTGGCCGCCAGGCTGAAGAGTTTCATTTCCCAGGTCTGAGGACGGGCAGCCGCTCGCGCTTTATAAGAGGCGCCTGCTGCATTATTGTGCGCGCCATCTGTATACACGGCGCAGCGCATATGTTTGCGAGGCGCCGGCCGCGTTGGTAACCCAACAACTGCCTTCAGCCTGACATGTGCCACGTTCACTCCCCAGTGAGCACGCTGAAAGCCCGCTCCGGCCCGGACTGCACAGCGGCGGCCCGGGTCGGGTCGGGGGGCGCCCCGCGCCCCGCCCTCCCCCGCCGCCCNAGAGCAACCTGAGTACGCGGCCCGTTAGATAAATAAAAATAAAAAGGAGGGTGCGTTTGCAGCGGTGTCCGCACAGCTGCCGCAGTGACGGGACCGCGAGGCACGTGACTTCCTACACGGGAAGGGAGTGCGTCTCTAACTTTGCTCCGGACTGAGACCCAGGTGACAGAACGGCCACCCCGGCCCCCCACGCGCCCAAGGGGGCGCCCGCGCCTGCCTTCACCCGGAAACAGCCGACGGCCAGGGAGGCCCCCGGGGGCGTCTGGCTGCGCCTCGCTGCGCCCNCCCGGACCTCCTCGTGCGGCCCGGGACGCTTTGCTGTCTCCGCTTTCATTAAAAACCTTTTAATTGTGGCTTCCCGAGTTGGCCCCAGGTGTTGGGCTCTTTTCATTACATTTGGCTCTAATGTGATGAAATTCTAATTCTCTCCTTACCATATGGTTAAATTTCCCCACTGAGAATTAGTTGAAAAAGGAGAAATAATCTATTAATCTCTGTAATAGATTCACAAATGAGGAT
>NW_027527932.1:2864821-2865007 GCF_008692635.1 Crocuta crocuta
CGGTTCCCGTGCGCCTCGGATTTCCTGGAACCCGGAAGACAGAAGACGCCGTCGGGCTGCGCGAGGCCTCGGCCTGGGAGCCGGGCCGGCGGTTCTGGAAGCCTGAGCCCACGCGTGCCCTGCGGCCCAGAGGGCACGTTAGGCGCGGGGCCTCCCCTTCCACCTCCCCCCTCCCCCTCCCCCCCT
>NW_027527932.1:2866265-2866538 GCF_008692635.1 Crocuta crocuta
CGACCCGGGAGCGCACGGCGCTCAGCGGCCCCGCACCTGCCCGGACCTCCTCGTGCGGCCCGGGACGCTTTGCTGTCTCCGCTTTCATTAAAAACCTTTTAATTGTGGCTTCCCGAGTTGGCCCCAGGTGTTGGGCTCTTTTCATTACATTTGGCTCTAATGTGATGAAATTCTAATTCTCTCCTTACCATATGGTTAAATTTCCCCACTGAGAATTAGTTGAAAAAGGAGAAATAATCTATTAATCTCTGTAATAGATTCACAAATGAGGAT
>NW_027527932.1:2866745-2867397 GCF_008692635.1 Crocuta crocuta
GTGGCCGTCGGTTCCCGTCGCGCCTCGGATTTCCTGGAACCCGGAAGACAGAAGACGCCGTCGGGCTGCGCGAGGCCTCGGCCTGGGAGCCGGGCCGGCGGTTCTGGAAGCCTGAGCCCACGCGTGCCCTGCGGCCCAGAGGGCACGTTAGGCGCGGGGCCTCCCCTTCCACCTCCCCCCTCCCCCTCCCCCCNCCACGAACCGCGAGATGGTGACCTGAGCCGAAGTCGGACGCTTAACCGACTGAGCCCCCAGGCGCCCCGATCCAATGCACTTTTGAAGAGCAAACCCACAGTTTTCCTTTGTCGTTTCTATAGCTCTACTCGACAGTTACCTAGATTCAAAAGTTAGGAGAACCCCCCCAACACTGGAATTTGAGGGTCACTCTGTGTTTTCCGAAAGGGAAAACGGTCTTGTGTGTGAGCGAGAGAACATTCTAAAAAGGAAAAGCGAAGTCTGGCAAAGGCGGCATGAACTTCCGCTTGGGGGCCGTTCTGAAAAGGCAGGGTTCCCTCCCCGGGCGGCGTTCCCCGGAGGAGCCCAGCCGGGAGGGTCGCAGGGGGCCCCGGCGGCCCGAACCCCGAGACCCCGGCGACCCCGGCTCCCTCCCCGAAGCGGCCCCGGATGCGGCCTCTGGGCCTTCGCGACCGTG
>NW_027527932.1:2867449-2893773 GCF_008692635.1 Crocuta crocuta
AATCCAGCCTCCTTCCAGGAAGAGTTTCCTTTATTTTAAAGAGGAGGGGGTCGTCCCCAAGTCCGATCAGGCCCAGGAGAGACACCGCAGCCCCAGGGACCCGCGGCTTCGCCCGACGGCGCGCCCCCCTGGGCGCGGGCCGCGCGCTCCGGGGAAGCAGGGGCGCGCGGATGCGGACAGAAAGGCTAGGGAAGTTTCTGGAGTGCAGGTCCTCCTTGGTTCGCAGTCAGTCGCACGCCCTTAGGGCTGGTCTGCTTACTTGTGTTACACGTGTTTCTCCCTGGAACCTCATCTTCATCGAAAGTTGGAAAGCGTTTTTAAAAGAAACCTTGTTCGCACAATAAAAAAGGTGAACAATGGTAAGGCTTGCCGTGTCCACGAGTCCAGAAACACTACCGACGGTTCCGCGGGGTTGGGAGCTTAGCGCCGCGATTTAAAACCCACAGCGCCATCTCCTGGCAGTGGGAAGAATAAGGAGGCGGATGACGGTCCTATTTAAACGTTGAATATGAAGTATTCAAATATGAGACCCTTTATTTTCCGCCTCCAAAATTATTTCCGTGATAAATCGATTACGGTTACGAAACCTGAGCTGGAAATTTGTGACCATTGAAAGTTGTCAGACACAATCCTGGAAGCTAATTATTTGTATAAAATAGAAGTTTATATGTTATATTTACATGCACATAGTTTTAATAGACGCAGATGCAGTTCTTATTCTGCGGAGTTATAATAAAGTATGATTCTTTATCATCTACACATAATTTGAAGGAAGAAAAGAGCCACAGATTAATTTCTGAATCAGGATTTTAATTAGTCATTTTATGCAAAAGACATTGTAACTTTAAAAATACCCCCGTGCTCTCAGGAATTAATTAACTAGTGAAAACCAAGTGCTGAGTACTATTCAGATACTTTAATCACTAAAAGATTTCTTTTCGAAGTGTGGGTGTTTTCAGTAAAAATGGTTCTCTTCCTTTGCTTCCTGTGGATAATACCACATATGGCAGAAAGGAGAGTAACGTCGATAGGGTGGCATGTGAAAATATTAATTCTCCTAATCCTTCAGCAATTTTTACCAATCAACATTAGTAAATACTTTCCCGATTTTTCTCAGTAGCCCTTTGCTTTCTTTATTTAATAAGTCTTCTCATCACGCGATCTTTCAGAATGTCTTATTTAGGCTTTCTGAGCCTGAAATATTATCTGAAGCAAATCATTTCCCTAAATTTAATGCATATAATAGAATTATGGATACCTAACACTTCTATGAATCAAAACGTCTCTGAAGTGTATTTTCACAATCTTTGATCCTTCTTATAAATACACTTAAAATCCAGTAAAACTTTGAGATGATATCCAAATTAAAACCATTTCTCATCTATGAGATGAGATGTACAAGCCAGCTGCTTGTAATACAAATAAAAGTAGATATGCTTTCAATAGTGTACAAAATATTATGAATATCCTTCAAAAATATTGTAGATCAAACAGACAAATGTAAACTTTACTTCAGTTGAAAGATTAGTTTTATTTGATTCATTAAAGTGAAAATCTATTAAGCCAAATATTTGGACTCTTACTCTGTCAATGTAAGAGTTCCTGTTTGAAGGAAATTTGATGATGTATAGAAGGAACTAGATAAACAGATGGTTAGCTAGGGAGCTTTTCACAGTTAAAGTTTGAAATTTAACATGGATAAGTTTGACACCTTCTCAAACATTTTTGATGAGGTCAGTTGATCTACTCTAGCAACGCAGTATTGTTATACATAATCATTTTAACTTATGTTTAAGAGAGACATTAACTGGGCTTTTCTACTAATGGGTTTGGCCGAAAACTATATTGATTGAGTTGTCCACTTGGAAAACAACGCGCACACGCACACATACGCGCACACACATCTGTGCTATATTTACACCGTGGTAAGCGAGCATTCTAAAAAGGAAACCAACAGCTGCAAGGCACCGTGGCATAAGTGCCTTAACATAAAAGTAACATTTCTGAGAAATGTTTCGTTCAGACTAGCTGAAGAGGCCATCGTTTGCAAACAGCTGCGCTGGCTGACTCACTAGGCTGCGTGTCGCTGTACGGCAGAGCGGTGCCCCGTGCAGAATGGGCATGACTCGTGTGTGGCATGGAGACATTAAAGTTAGCCCCAAAAGTGATTTGAGGGAGCGCCTGGGTGGCTCAGTTGGTTGAGCGACCCATTCTCGATCGGATTCGTCTCAGGTCAGGATTCCAGGGTCGTGGGATCCAGCCCTGCACAGGGCTCTGTGCTAACAGTTTGGAGCCTGCTTGGGAGTTTCTCTTTATCCTTCTCTCTGCCCCTCCTCCTCTCTCTCTCGAGCTTTCTCTCTCTCTCGTATGAAATAAAATAAGATAAGATAAGATAAGATAAAATAAAATGAGATAAAATAAGATAAAATAAAATAAAATAAAATATAAAATAAAAAGTGATTTAAGAGCCCCCTGGCCTTAGGTACTTCTGAAAAAAATTTTAAAAAATCTCCCATTGCCTTTATGGATGAAAACTTGAGATTTCCCTAGAAAGATTGTTTTGTAATCCGTATACTGAAAAATTGTAATCTCTTGGGTTGCTTCCCATATTTCCATTGTTTTGAGAACAAGTATGAAAAAAATAAAGGAAGAAAAAGGCGAGGAAAAAAAGGTATGTGGATTTGAGGCCAAAGAATACATTTAGTCCTTGTCTCATGAAGATAAGTTCTGCTTTTCTTTTAAAAAGACGTTTTTGAGTTACGATTTTTACCTATGTCCAAACCTCGTGGCCAGAATTCTCTGTGAGTTGCTTTGAAAGGTATGGGTAGGTATAGCAGAAATAGCAGATCCTCTCTTCGGCAGTTTTTTTGATCCTACTTAGCTTCAGGGGGAATATGGATCTATTAATCATGCTTTTCCTGACTGTCTCAGGATATTAATCAAATGACACTGTGTGGAAGCGTTTTGTAAACATTAAAATGTGATGTGAATTGAATGTTAACACTTTATTATGCTTCTTTGACGGTTCCGTTTAAACCAGTTCAGTCACCTTTAATTATCAGTACAGGTTTGTATTTTGTTGACTTTCTCCATCACAACGTTCAGATGCTGGAGATTTTAGGGCATCTCTCACTGCTTGGCCATGCTGGAGGGTCACTAGGAGGAGGAACCATGGGAGGGGGGGCCTTGATGTTCCCACGTCTTCAAAGTCCATACCTCCCCTCTCTGCCTTCTCCTGAATGTCCCTAACTGCTCTGCCTCTGGAGTGTCGGCTCTCTTTCTGCTGTCTTGGACTGAACGATTTTGTCTCTAGTCAGTTAACAAAGGGGTCACCGTAGTGTGATTTGACTCAAGTCACTGGCGTGTGGATAGAGAAATGGCCTGGAATTGGCTCAAAGTCCGTTCTCACCTGGCTCTCCCACTGTGGTTGTAGCCTTCACAGTCTTCTGTTATAATGCTTCCACGTGTGTGGAGCACACTTTTCAGGTTAGTGGTATTTGTTAAATTAATGATTATATCACTTTTCCTCCTTCCTTATATTAATGATCCTAATAGAGCATTAATGTAAAAGCTTTGTGAATCCAGATCTATCACGGATCTTAGCGTGGCCTTCGTTTCTTCCTCCCTGTGGCGGGAGGCATCAACGCTATTATTATTTCTGTTGTTTATGGTCCATCAGACAGTTTTCAGTTCAGTTGATAGTTGTCATCTCAAAGCCAATTTGAATTAATTTTTTATGAAAGATTTATGGAGACCATGTATGTCGAAGGTCTAAATTTATTACACACCTTGGCTTCCTTTTCCCACTAATTTAGTTATTTTTATCAAGAAAAGAAATCAGGTTTGTCTGAATTATTTTTTCTTTTTAAACCTCCACTATTTATGGCCCCATGTTTCAATATTGTGTATCTGAGGACAATTTCTGCTTAAAATTTGTTTTATTATTTTATTAGAATTAGAGTAAAACCAATTACGTGTGGATCCAGAAATACATTTAAAGTAATGCATTGATAACATACTGCATTCATAAAGATGAATGGTGTTTATAAGCTTAGAGTAGCAAGGATTTCCTAGGCAAGGCAAAAATCCAAAGACTCACACAGGAAAAGTTCGACACATTTAATTACTCATGAAAAAGTTAAAATTCCTATTCTGCAAAGAAAGAGGCCATAAACAAAGCTAAGAGACAAATGACAGACTAGGAAGAGAAAATAGATACATCCAATATACAAAGAGCTTCTACAAAATAAGAAGAAGCTATCTAATGGAAAAATAGGAAAGTAATTCAATCTGGCAATTAGAAGAAATACAAATGTCCAAAGCATGTTGTAAAAATGTTCAGAATCACTAATAAAAAGAAAATGTAAATTAAAACAATTTTTAAAACAGGCCAAAAATTTTAAGAATTAACAATGTGCAGAATTGTGAGGAGTACAGTTGTAGTCAAAACCAGTACAATCTTTTGGGGAAGGTGATTTGGAGTCTGACACCTAAGAATCTGTCCTACAGAAATAATGGAGTGAGCACTATACACATATGTATAGAGATTTTCTAAAAAGGGCAGCAAATTTGAAATAACCTAAACGTTCTTTTGGTAAGCAGATGATTACGAAAATGATGACCCCTCCATTCCATAAAATAGTATGCTAGTATAGAAAGTAAGTGAACTGACCTCGAGTGACATTTCTGATAATTAATTATGTTCAAAAATAAAGATGTGGACTATAATATAGTCATTTTTGGTATCAAAAGAGGTATATGGGTAGCATGCAGGAAAAAATCTGTATGAAGTTCACTGACAATTAATGAATACACTGACTGTATGAAGTTAGAGAGCCAAAGGTGAAGTTTCTTATAAGTTACTTTAAATATTTTGATAAAGATTATGGGTGACAGATATTTCTCTTATCTGTATAGCTATTTTACAATTTAAAAAATCTTAAGAATAAAAGATTAAATAAAGTGCTAATATTTTCTCTAGGTTCTTTGCATCAATATTTCTTCTCCTTTTTAAAAAATATATTAACAATAGTTTTCTTAATTTTTACCACATGCTCTCCATATTTTTGCCCCCCAAATTTCATTACCCAAAACCACTTTCTTTCATGCTGTTTGGATCAAGGATGCATTTTGAAATAATAATATCTGTGAATAATATGTATTTTCACTTACCCACAGTTACCTGCCCTTCTTTACTAGTTACTACATTTTTGAAGAAAGTCTATGGCATTAAAAGCATACAGTGATATTGCTGCAACATCAGTGACTTTATTGCATTTCAATAAAGAATAACTCCAGTTTACTTTGTAAACTGAGCCATTTTATGATTTTAGCATGATCACAGAACTGGTTTTTAAGTACCAGAGGAAATATAGATTTTTTTTCTGGAACAAGAATTCTCACTTTCAGTTCTAAGTGATTCTGGGATACAGGTTTACTCTGTTGATCTCTCCACACGTGTTTGTGTCATCATTTGCTCATTCTGTCTACTGCTTCAAGAGTGAAAGAACAATGGTCTTTGCCTTCGAGGTTACTAAAATTCACATTCTCATCTTTCAGGGACTGCATTTCCAGCCCTACTCAGATGTCTGATTGTCAGCTTTATGTCTCAGAGAGTATTCCTTGCAATTCAGGTACAGTAAAGTATCTAGCGCCGGCTAGCCTCTGTGTACTATATAACTTTTATAGTCATTATAAAAAATAATTTATTGAAAAAACTTAAACCTTATCCAACTCAGGTGACTTTTGATTTAAATGTCTGTGAGCCTGGCCATGGTAATCAGTGATGGCAGATTTTTTTTTTTCTGAATTAAGTTTGCTGTTTATATCACAAAGTTAGAAGGTATGAAAATAACGTCATCTCAAAGATAACCCGTTAGAAGAAATGAAGAGTCCGTAGCCCCCATTTTACCATGACTTGCTTTGGAATCACATTTAATACAAGGCCTGGAGAAATTTCCTATTCTTTGTGTCATATTTTTTCTCTTCTATATATTTTTACTTTATTTGGGCTGCTACATAGTAAAGTCTAAAATACAGCAAGCCTCACTTCCCTATGACTATTTATTGGAAATACTTTGTTAGGTGAAATTATGAAGAGCAATGTAAGCTATTAACAGTGATATTAGACATTCAGAATAATAATTAATTATGAAACGATTTTTAGGAGGTTATTTAAAGGTGATGCGACAGGCAACAAATCTCTACGAATGCTAAACTGCTTAAGCTCTGAAGACATAAACTCCCAATATACTGTGATCTGAATTTAAAGGCGCTGTGCTGACGGTAGTATTTCCTATGCACACGGGTGCGGCTGACAAGATCAATGTGTCCTCTGTGCTCCTTACGCGCTCTCCGGTTAGGAATTGTCTCCACTGCTTGGGGAGCTGTGTTTCCATACCTGTGGTTTGCTTTGTTACTTAGACTTTAAACATTAAAATGAAATCACTCCTTACTCAAATGCAAATGCAAATAGCACCAAGCTATTTTTATATTTGCCAACTGAGCTCTTCTGACTCGGACTGTGGTCAAAGCAATTAAGTCATCTTTCATCTGTGGGTAGTTTGATGTGCCAAGACCCAGAAATATCATTTGTGTTGATCATGCTACCATTTAAAAGAAAGCAATTTGCATACTACTTGAGGTCAGAACGGCTCTTCACTTTGTGGGGTTTTTGGTACTTTCAAACTCCTTATATTTTCTAGCTACCCAGGCTGATGTTACAGCTAGTTTTCTTTTAAATGCATGGGCTTCTTTGTTAATTTAAGAAAGATACTATGATACACAAATAGACACGTTGAAAACAATCTCAGCCTACAGTTAAGAGAACATATGATGAATATAGGCATCTTCGGTAGAACCGGATGCAGGTTAAGGTATGAAGACATGATTGTGATCTCCAGAAGCTTTAACATCAGTCTCTTTCATCAACTTCAAATTACGTTGAGAAGTAAGACCGACAGGAGAACCAAACTTTAAGGAGTGACAGAGATCTGAAAACTGCTGGCTTACTTAATAGAATATCTTAAATGAATGTTCAGAAAAAAGAACCTCTCACATGGTAAGTTTCAGAAGAGGAAATGTATCAGAGAGGCTTACTGGTGACACGGTATCCAAGAAAGCATTGATTAGTAGTGAGGGTGACTCATAACAGAGGTGACAGTTTTGAGCCACGGGTAGGAGTGAGATGCAAGAGAAAATGGAGAGGGCTCCAGGAAGAATTTCTTCAGCCTATTTTTGAAGAGTTACAGTCCTGCGAGGAGAAATTGTGCTTCAAAGCTCATTAGCAGGACAAAATGTGATCTTCATCTTGAGGAGAGTAAGCAGCCAGTTTAAAACTCACCTGAAGGGGCAGAATCAGGAAAGCTCCTGGCTCTGCGAAGCATGCCACGGTCGTTTTGTAACCTGACTTAAGGTAAGTGGTGACAAAACCAATTTAAACACTCCAGCAATGCATCCGTCTTGTATGAACTTGATCTAGTTCGTGCAGTAGGATGCAGAGAGCAAGGCAGCAAATATCCAGCCGACGTGTACCGAACTTTCTTTAAATCTTGATTCTAAGATTTCTGTTTTTGAAAGCAGATATCTAATTAATCTTGTATTTATTAATGTAGTTGCATTTTAGTAACAACAAACAAATTCCAAGTGAGACATGTGTTAACTGTTGGGAAGCTCCAGGCTGTAGAGGAGAGAAGGTATCGCACAGTTAAGATGAAGCTGTTTTATGGGCGCCTGGGTGGCTCAGTCAGTTAAGCTTCCAACTGGATTTCGGTTCAGGTCATGATCTCACAGGTCACGAATTCGAGCCTGGTATTGGGCTCTACGCTAACTGACAGGGCAGAGCCTGCTTGGGATTCTCTCTCTCTCTCTCTCTCTCTCTCTCTTTCTCTCTGCCCCTCCCCCACTTGCACTATCTCTTTCTCTCTCAAAAAATACATATATAAATAAAATTTTTTAAAAAAGACGAAGCTCCTTTATGAGGTCAATGCTACCCTAGATGGTGCGACTGCCACCTAGTGGCATGAATTTATATACATGATACAAACAGTACCGAGTATCTTGTTAGTTAATTCAATATGATTTCAGTAACGCAACCATTATACTAGAGATCATAAAAAGAAATGTTCTACTAGTGATTGAAAATAGCAAATTGTAGCTTTTTCTTTACGTGCACGAGAGACACTCTCCTTTATCACAATCTCCCCTTCTTAGTGACTCTGTATACACTCCATCGCCCTTATAATTGCACAGACACCGTTTACTTCAGGAAAGAGATGGAAAATAATCACAGCCTGCAAGGCTTGTAAATTTATTTGGAGGTTACAAAGGCACTTATTGCAAAATGGACCATTAGATAGACAAACAGATACTTCTTAAAATCTCATTTTATAATACAAAAATGGATTTTATGGATTTTCCATTTGCTCAAATGCATAACATAATTTCAACACTTCACATCCTTGTAATTATTTAAGGCTTTTAAGAGTGGCTGGTGAATGCCTTCATATATCTTAGCGGTCTCTCTTTCACTGATTCTCACCTTTATTTGTTTTCAACCCATCTGTAAACACATATTTGATATTTTATATTCATCGTATTCAGGTTTCATCTTATTTTTTTATTATGATTTTACTTTAATTTGTGACTGTGAATAATTACACACTTTATTTTATGTCTTAAAGAGACAAAAATGCTTGCAGCCACATTCTATAGCTTTTACGTACAGGAAGGCAGCCGCCGGCTCCACTTCCCCCTTCACATTCCACAGCCCCAGGGAATATGTAGGGAACCGCCATGTTCCAAAACACATTCAAACCTGATGTCAATGGAGAGAAAAAAACCAAGGTGCATAGTTAGCTGACCTAAGCATTTCTTTGACTTTCTATCATAAACTTTAGGAAGTCTTGGGACCTGGAGTTTTTTCCTTAATTAAATTGTATGACTTATAAAATTAATAAGCCTGTTTTTTCCCCCTGATCCTCAATGTCTTAATCTATATAATGAATGTAGTGTTTTCCTATCTGGCATCTATCAGGGGGAAGATTGGGCTGGCTTCCCATTTCTTCATAGCGATACTCAATGCCTGAAGACAACAGAGTAGAGGCTAATTCTGAGGCAGGGAATGGCCCAAGAATGTTACCTCCATCAAAGGTGTCCAATAAGTCTGCAGGCCAGTTGGCAACTATTAACAAACAGGAGCAAACTCAACACTGTTGAGTCCATCCTGGAAGAACCACTTGCTGCTGAAATTCAGCCAGCCATGCAGTTAATTAAAGAGCTCAGGAAGTCAGAGCGCTTGATAAAAGGATGGAGGTGAGCGTTTTATTCCAATTAAAATTAAGACAAAATATCTATGGAGATTATTAGAATTAGGACACAACGTGAACCTTGATGGCCTAAAGAAAATACTTAATGAACAATAAATGAAATGAAAGACAGGAGAAGTGTTCATGTTGCAATATCCTCAGCTCTCAGTATTATCGATCAAGACTATTTAAAAGCAAAATATAGTTTGAAAATGGCCACAATAAGTTCAACCACCCCAGTTTTCTGTGACTGATTAATTTTAGGGGCAAGAATTTATCTGAAATTAGAATGTTTTACGTTTCCCTTCTGTTTTGCTGTTAAGTGCAAATAAAGTTGAATAATTTTGAAGTATGCATAGAACAGTGCCTATTTTGTTTACTATTTATTATTTACAAGTATATGCATACAGAGATGTCCAAGTGTATGCTCACTTATGTTTAAGAAGAATAACTTCTGGGTAGTTGGACTTAAAGTCATGAATTTCTTTGGGTTTTGGCTGGAGTCTTGTGAAAATACAAGTGTCATTTACCAAAGTCAGGTTTTTTTTTAAATTTTTAGTGTTTTTTATTTATTTCTGAGAGAGACAGTGTGCGTAGGGGAGGGTCAGAGAGAGACGGAGACACAGAATCTGAAGCAGGCTCCAGGCTCTGAGCTGTCAGCACAGAGCCCGACGCGGGGCTCGAACCCACGAACCGCGAGATCATGACCTGAGCCGAAGTCGGATGCTCAACCGACTGAGCCACCCAGGCGCCCCTCAAAGTCAGTTTTAAGTAAAAGAATATAATTCAGTGTCTTAGCTTTAGCTCCCACCATTCCTTTTTCCTGTGATTCCTGTTTTTGGGCTTTGTGACCATAAACTTGGAATGAAGCATCTAAATGCTTTGTTAATTTAAGTGACTGAAATAAGTGGTACTATTTGACATGCTGAGTGCATAACGCAAAGATAGTATTCAAATTAAACATTATACCAGATGTACCCACGCTCCATACGGGTAGTTTGCAAATGTTGCTTATTGTGCATTATGCATATCATGATTTCCTTTGATACCTAAAACTGTGAACTTTTGTTAGAATATGCATTATTTTGCTTCCAAACTCTTAACTCTATGTTGTTAAAATTGTATATGTTAAAGTGTGGTTGGTAAAAGAAGGGCTTGGGGGGCTTCTCAAATGGAGTCTGAAAAAGGGTTAAAATCAAGTAAAGCAAAAGTCATTGTTTGTAGTGTGAACATGGAGATGTATTTTAAAATTCAATATAGGTTTTGAGAAAAACAAAGCATTTCTTGAAATATTTGATAGTGATTAATTGACAACAATACGATGTTTAGACTTTTGGAGTGCACCCACTTAAAAATATGAGAATGTGGCCCAGAGCAGGAATGCGCCTTCCCTGTTCACTTGACAGTGACATAGCTTTCACCATCATCAGCATATGCAAATCACTCAGATAACCCTGGCGATTATCATATGCAATCTACACCATCGGTTGCTTTTCCTTCTTGGTTATTTCTTGATTATCTCATTATGTTTTCCTTTACAATTGTGTCCTTTCTTTCACTTGTCTTCCTTTGTAATATTTTCATCTTACCTTGCCGTGAATATTGAAGTCGCCAAGAGGAAATGAAATAGTACTCCATTCACTGTTGGACCTTTGACCCACCGAAACACTGTGCAATGCCTGATTCTAAGGTGAAAAAGACATGGATCTTGTTCTCAGAAAGTTGACCACACAGGACGTAAGAGGTGGAAATTATATATTGATGGTGGTTTCTTTATTACCAAAATGGATATTCCTTTATTCCCTAAAGCAATCACAGCTTTGAAATATAATGAGAACATGAGTTTTTAAGCCGCACTGAGTGACATGAGTTTGAACCCTAGCTCTGTTACTTAGTAACTGTGAATTGAACTCCAGTTTACTCGTTAAAATTTTAAAGAAAGGAAATGATACCTCATGCAATTATGATGTGGAATAAATGAGGAGATATTTGTGAAACTAGTCCACTCTGGGGGTGCCTGTGTGGTTCGGTTGGAAAGTGTCCAATTCTTGACGTCAGCTCAAGTCCTGATCTCTTGGCTTGTGGGTTTGGGCCTTGGGCTCCATGCTGACCACACAGAACCTGCCTGGGATTCTATCCCTCTGCTCTCTCTCTCCAACCCCCCCCCCAAATAAATAAACTCAGAAGAAAATAAAAGACTAGTCCACTCTGTGGCACATTGTGCTCCCTTGATAATAATGTTTTCTTTCTCACCTAATTCAAATTGCACTACAACTATATTCCTGATACCTATGAAAAAGCCATCTCTTCCCCCTGTTTTGTTTTACTATATTTCACGCCTGTATCCTTACAAGGGAATCTATCCCTGCACCTCTATCTCTATATCCTTGCCGTTTTCCACCTTTCTTGGTTTTATACATTTTCATTCTTATTTGATTATATATTGTCTTGACAAGATTCCCATTTTTTAATTGTTATCAAAACATCGCCCTCTCTCTCCATTCCTCGCAATCCCCGTGGTGAAAGCAGGCCGCCATTCCCCCCCACCCCGCCACCGTCTCTGGCCTGGTCTCTTAGGCCAGTAAGTCATGAAGCAAGGTGTTGGGGTAAAGAAAGCGACCTTATTCAGAAAGCCAGCTCACCCAGAAGATGAGGGACTATTTCCCTAAAGATCATCTTCACCCATCTTGAAATTTGAGCTTCTTTGACATTAGGAAAAAGGGGAAGCAGGAGAGGGTTGGCATCCAGAGGTGACTGAAGTCTGCAGCCATCTGCGAGGACCGGAGGAAGGTTGTGAGACTTTTCTGTCTTTGGCCGCTGACCTTTGCGAACAGCATTCCGGTCATGATGCTGCTAGAAATGTTAGACACGCAAATGTCATTTCTGGACATACCCCCTTATCTCCTCTGCGGAGCGTGGCTTCCGGAGGGCCGGTGTGCGTGGGGCTCCACACGCCCGTGCAGCAAGCTCAGCAGAGGCCAGAGCAGCGAGGGGATGGAGGCGCTATGGAGTCAGATGTGCCCAGTCTCTCCCTGTTNCTGGGCCCCCCAGGCGCCCCGAGACTGTCCTCATTCTCGCAGCTGCCGCTGCCGCCTTCTCTGCCGTTCTTTCCCTTCAAGGTCAAGTTTCTTGGAAACGCGGTTGGCGTTCTTTTCCCCGCTTGCACTCTCCCCAGCCCTCCGTCCGCCACCGTGCGGCCGGTCCTGGCCACGCTCGGCCAGAACTGCCTTCGCTCAAGGCGGGCTTGAAATCTGGCTTCAGAAACCCCATTCATCTGAAAGCAGTTTCGCGGCTCTCACGCGAGCTGACCCCGTGCCGGACGCGCGAGCGGACGACGCCCCGCTCCGCCCGCCGCGCCCACGCGCGTGTCTCTTCCCAGCGGGTCCTCTGTTCGCGTCCCTTCTTGGTCTGTTCTGCTAAGTAGGTCTTTACACGGAATATCCAACCTCGGGAATAAATGTGTACTACCGGGACTGGTGATCTACGGTAACAGACGTACAACACCGCTGGTTGGGCAAACAGGACTTTATTTCTGATGCGTTCTTGGTCCAAGGCGGGGGTTCTTTCGTGGGCAGCTCTTGCAAGTGCCGATCCTGGATTCTGGCTCCTTTCGTTGCTGTGCTGCTGTTGTCTTCAACGCAGAGGCTCCCAGGGCGCTGTGGGAAGGGACACAGAGCGGCCAGAGCACCCTGCTGATTATCGGTATCAGTCCGGAAACGACACACATCACTTCTGTTCACACCGCGTCAGCCGGGCTAGCCACACGGCCTCCCTCACACGCCATAGAAGGCGAGCGCGGATCTCCAGTGTTAGCCAGCCACAATTCGTTGCATTTTTCAACTTTTATAGGACTTCCACAATTCTCAGTAATGATTGCGTTTACTCTCCCAAAGGGTAATTAAGTGCTCTTTTGTGTCTCACCAAGGATCGCCATTAACATTCACTGTTATTGGAGATGCTGATGCATCTAATGTCATAACGAGGTCCCAGGGAAGGCAGCAGACTGTCCAAGGAGAGGCCTCGTCTGTATCTTGTCTCCAGTACAACAGCTTTCTAGTGTCTCTCTGCCTCATTGATTCACCCTCTCTTTTCAAAACTCATCAGGAAACATACCCTTCTCCCTGGACTATGCCTCTTGATTTATTTCTTCCTCTGCTCTTTATTATTTAACTCTGTATAGTTTAATTAAGTTAGGTTACATTATTGAGCATTGAAGACGGTATTCAAAGAAAGGTGTTATACAATATTTAGCATTTTTATTTCACTTGATGTTTCCAAAGCTCTTTACAATATTAATCAGTAAACTGTCACAACATTCCAGGGAGCTAAATTAATTATATCTTTTTTTCTTTTGAGAAATAGCCCACGTCCGCAAGGAAGTATACTTAGCTTCACGGATTTATCTATGTTAATATTAGATAGTAATATATCTATATTAATTAGCTTTTCTTGGCCCAATACCAGTGGGAATGTATAGTGATAGAAGTACTGGCAAAATCGGGGCGCCCGGGTGGCTTAGTCGGTTAGGCGTCCGACTTTCACTTGGGTCATGATCTCGCGGTTCGTGGGTTCGAGCCCCGCCTCGGGCTCTGTGCTGACTGCCAGCTCGGAGCCTGGAGCCTGCTTCAGTCTGTGACTCCCTCTCTCTCTGACCCTCCCCTGCTCACGCTGTCTGTCTCTCTCTCTCCTAGAAATAAAATAAAGAACATTTAAAAAAAAAAAAGTACTGGCAAAAGTTTCCAGAAGTCCTACAATGCATCGGAAACCATGGTAAGTACCGTATGCAGGTGAAATCCTCACGTCTCCACGTTATCCCGATTAGGTACTTGAGGTTATTATGCCCCAGATCACCTACCTCACAAGCTGCGTTGCCCGTTCACATTGTCTGAAGCTGATAATCTACTGTAGCACCTGTGGAATACCCAAGGTACTGGGACAGGACTGAGTATGATGTCACAGTACTGATGCCCGAGACGTCATAAAACATGACAACATGCTTATAACTCTTCATTAGTTGCCCAAAACCTCCTCCGCAGGATTTTCTGTGGAAAAGACCTCTTCGTTGATAAGCTTCTCAGTGGCATAGGGACAACTCGGGTAGAATTTTATCCTACCCGCATTTTCTATTCCCAAGAATAATTAGGGTTTAGAACTTGGCAAGCTAGCGAGTTCGACTGTCGGAGGGGCGGCGTCAAACTGGATCATAGACTGTTTGCTTTGGGCATCTTAAAGGAACTTCAGTAAGAAATCCCTAATTAATGAAATCACACTTGTGCCAAATTTCGGCATTTAATACCACCTTTCTGGTGGTTCTTTTTATGTGCTCTTTTCCCCGGATGGTGAGCGCATCCCACTTAGAGAGTGTTGGACTGGAGATGAGACTAGACGACTTCCAGCCATGTAAGATGACTTCCAATTATACCAACGCCTTCTGAGAGCTTTGAGGGGCTTGCCATACTCAGGGAGGCTCCTCCCTTAAATCTTGCCCTGCTTGGTCCTGTACTTTTTTTTTTTAGCTGATTTTTCTAAATCTTTTTTAAAAATGTTTGTTTATTTTTGAGAGAGAGAGAGACAGAGCATGAGTAGGGGAGGGCAGAGAGAGAGGGGAAGAGAGACTCCCAAGCAGCCTCCGCACTGTCAGTGCTGGGCTCGGTGCAGGGTTTGAGCTCACGAACCTTGAGGTCATGACTTGAGGAGAAACTAACAGCCACCCAGGCACCCCTCCAATTTTTTTGTTATGTAAATATGACATTCATATCAAACTCTGATGATTGCACAAAGAGTAAATCAATGAACCTATCACACTTATTTTAAAATTACACTTATTATTGATTTAAAAAATCTTAAAATAGTAGCAAATGATATCCATTAGCACATTAAAAAAACAGCATAATATTTAAGTGGAGTTCATTGAAGAAATAAATGCAAAGATGCTCAACGTAATCATCTCTATGGATACTGAAAAGACAACATTGAAAACTCATTCCTCAAAATAAAATAGAAATGGATGAATTTTTTCTTAATATGAAATATGTATTCCTTGGTGTGAAAACTTCTCACTAAATGAATTAAGTTGTACTAAAGTCAGGTATTGTCATGGTATTACAGTTCAGGAAGAAAACATGGATGAATCATTTTATAATCTGGAAGTGGGAAAAAACTGAACTATGATTCAAAATTTGTAAGCAATACAAGAAAGAATTAAAATATATAATATGGTATGTTAAAAATCTTCTGCATGGCAAAAAAGGTCAAAGACAAATAACAGAAAGGAAATACATATTTACAATTCTTATAACAATGATGTCTACATATAAAAAAGTTCCGTAAAACAGAAAAAAAGACCAACCGTCTTATAACCAAGTAAGTAAAAGATATGAACAAGTATTTCAGAAGTATGAAAGTCATTCCTAAACACACAAATAATTGGCTCAAATATTCCCAATATAAAAGTGAAGCACTAAAATTATTCTAAATGTACTCCTCCATTGCACAATGACAAAATCCAAAGTTGAGTAAGTCCTCCTTTAACGAGGGTGGGAGGAAACAAACACTCTCACAAATTTCTGGTGGGAATCCAAAATGAAACAACTTGTAAGGAAAGGAATTAAGATCATTACATATACATATGCCCTTGACTCAGCAATTCCACTTCTAGAAATCTAACCCAACACACACAGGTAAAAGTATGGATTGATTAATGCATAATATTATTCGGCCTGGCATTATTTGAAATAACAAAATATGAGAAACAGTCCTAAAATCTACCAAGAGGGGACTGGTTGAATAAATTATTGTTCATCTGCACAGTTTAATACTATGCAGCTGTAAAAGGCAAATCAATAAAGGCAAAAAGTGGATTCGTAGTTACCTCGGGTTGGAGACAGCAACACAGGTTAACTGTAAAAGGGATCTTATTGGGCTGATGGAAGTATCCCAAACTGGGTGATGGCTATGGTTCCACAGCTCAGTAAATTTACTGAAAATCATTGAATTATATACTAAAAGCTGGCTACAGTTTATAGTATGTAAATTATATCTTAATAATATATTCATAGGCTAAGATACAGTGACCTCTTGCATATATTGTGCAATGAAAAAAGCAGGATATAGAACCGTATATAAAGTACGTAAGTTTTCACTGCTTCAGATATTTTTAGTGAACAAAGCCAGGAAATAAATTTTTCTGAAATAGGAAAACAATCCTGAATTCACAATGCTATTTCTTTTTTTTAAATATTTATTTATTATGTTTGAGAAAGAGAGAGAGGGCCCGAGTGGGGAGGGGCAAAAAGAGAGGGAGAGAAAGAGAATCCCGAGCAAGCTGCATGCTGTCGGGACAGAGCCCGGCACAGGGCTTATCCCACGAGCTGTGAGCTCACCACCTGAGCTGAAACTAAGAGTCAGACACTTAACTGACTCAGCCCCCCAGGCACCTCCACAATGATATTTCTAATGCAAATTTAATATTACAGAATTTATTTCATTAAAAAGTTAATGAAAAATATTATTTTACTTTGCACTTTTACCTCTTTTATTGTACACTAAAAGTCTTCATTTTTTTAAATATTTAATTTTGAGAGAGAGAGAGAATGAATAGGGGAGGGGCAGAGAGAGAAGGGGACAGAGGATCGGAAGTGGGCTCTGGACTGAAAACAGTGAATCCAAGGTGGGGCTCAAATTCATGAACCCTGAGATCATGGCCTGGACCGAAGTTGGGCAGTCAACAGACTGAGCCCCCAAGGGGCCCCTAAAGTTCTTCAATCTTCAAATTACCACAGACTTATTTATATTATCCTACAATATATATTTATATTATCTTGCAATATATTATCCTGCAATATACACATGTATGTTATATATACACACACAAATACGCACACAAATGTACATTGTTTATATTGGCTAAAAGGATCACCTAGAATAATAAAATTAAATTAAAATGATTTGGGGAGGGGGAAAGGAATAGAGTAGAGGAAGCAGGAAGGAGTGTGAGACTCTTCTGAATAACATCCTTTATTTTATCTATTAATAAATATAGAAAATATCCAGCATTCTATGTATTTAAATATATTTTAACTATAAACATTTAAAAATAATTAAAGGTACATTTCTGCAAATGGCTTTGGAAACATAAATGTTTTGCATAATCAAAAATGATCTTATGTATAAAACCAGCAATCCATGAAAATAGGGAGCAAAAGGAAATAAATGTACCTAACTACATCAGATTACAGAGAGAGAAGCATTATTTCAAATGAATTTAGAATAAAATATTTTGATTATAGATTTTCAAAGGATGAAACATCTCTTGGGAAATCTTAAACTGTATTTAGTAGTCTAATTATCAGTAAAGTTATTGGTATTTATTATTCTGGAGTTATTTTTATACACTGTAAAAGATTACTAATAAGTAACTATGACTTTGGTGTAAGAGTCCAGATTTTCAGTGTAAGAGATGAAAGTATAAAATAACATAATTTAAGTAAAAATCCTATAATGTTAACTGCTTTTTGGAAATAACCATATGAATTCACTTTTCTCCAAAAAAATGTATTTTCTAGCTGTATTTAGTGGAAAAGCCTAAGGCAATGACAGTGTGCTAGCACTGAGGGTGCCCAGTCCTCAGTCTGTGATCTTTAAATATGATCCCCCTTCCGGGAAACAAAGTACTTTGAGGGAGGGCTGATTACAGATCTGGGACAGGAAATATACAAGATGACTTCAGATATTAGAACTATTAATAGTCAAGGCAAGTCTGAGAAACTACCGTAAGTTCTTCGCCAAGAGGATTTAAGGACCCATGACAACTAAATGAAATATGGTATTCTGGATGGGATCTTATAACAGAAATAGAGCATTAGGTAAAAAACTAAGGAAATCTGAATAAAGTATGAGCTATAGTTAACAACGTATCAGGTTTGGCTCATTAATTGGGACAAATTTACCACACTAAAGTAACATATTAATAATAAGGAAAAATGGATATGAGGTATATGAGAATTCTTTAGACTCTCTTTGCAATTTCTCCATGAATGTAAAACTATGCTGAACTTAAGTTTATTTTTAAAAAGCTATTAATTTTATGTCAAAGGACATAGAAGCCAACATAAAAGGGCTCCCACTGACAAAAATGAGGTAGTTTGTAACTACAGATTACTGGCACACACTGAATACACAACAACTCATAGGTCCGTGATGAATTTACAAGAACAGAATTCAGGGCAACTACACAGCTCTAGTTGATAAGAAAATGAAATTAATCCGTTGATCAAACTTAACATCAGTGAGGCAATTAGATTTGTTTGACTTACGATATGATGTTGTACAAAGCTTATCGTAACCATCTATTAAGTGTTCTTGTAAAAAAAAAAGTTAACCCCAAGTTTAATGAAATTTGTAGAGCTAACTTCTATTTACAGGAATTGTAGGAATAAAGGAAATAGTTATATAGAAGAATTATAGGAATTAAGAATTAAAGGAATAAGTTAAATGACACCATGAAAAAGTGTCAACTTTTCTACTAAAGCCAACTTTAGTTTGAAAACATTATTTAGGGCAATCCATCTTGTATCTGCCACAATTCAGTGGCATCAACTCTTTTCAGAAAGAAAAAATATGCAAAAACTCCCTAGGTTAAAAGAGATCTGAAAGATGAGAAATCCAAAGTAGTGCTGAGCAAGGATCAAGAAGATGTGGTTCATCTATACCATGGAATACTCCATGGCAATGAGAAACAATGAAATCTGGCCACGTGTAGCAACATGGATGGACCTTGAGGGTGTTACGCTGAGCGAAATAAGTCAGGCAGAGAAGGACAGATACCATATGTTTGCACGTATAGGAGGATTAGGAGGAACTTAACTGAGGACCGTGGGGGAGAAGAAGGGAAAAATAGTTGGGGAGGGGGTGGGAGGCAAACCGTGAGAGTCTCTTGAATGCTGAGAACAAACTGAGNATTTAAAAAAAACAAAAAAGATACTTTTTGGTTAATTGGAGAAATATGATAATAGTTGAAATATATGATTCCAAGGAATCGTTAATTTTGTTAGATAGGAAATGTTACTGTAGACTTGTAACAAAAATGTTTTTAGAGATATATGGTGAATGATATAGGGACGAGAGGCTACCAGAAATCAGTTTTGCAATACTGTGGCAAAAAAGCCCAGAAATCAAAAAACAAACAAACACAAAAACCTGGTAAAACAGAAATAAGATGCATACAGCAAGAATTGTAAAGGCTTGAGAACTGTTAACTTTATAATGTGCCCAGGTGGTATTCTCTCCATTTTATGTATGTTTGAAATTTTTCGACTGCATTTTTTAAAAAGCAAATGTAGTGAATACTTATATTCCTTGTGCCAGGTGGGAAGGACTTTCTGAAAATGATACCAATTAAGGAAACTATAATTTATAAAGTATAACCATGATATATGGTATAAAACTATAAGCATGTAGAAAATAAAATTTTTGTACTGAAAAAATTAACATAAACAAAGGTCAAAACAACTATATTTGGAGAAATTACTTGTAACACATATGCAAACAAAGTTAATATTTTTAATATAACAAAGCTTTTTTTTTTTCAAAACAGGAAGAGTAAAAAAATAGAAAAAAATTAGAATAGAAAAATAAACAAATTTATCTTCCATATGTTAAAAAAAGAATTACCAAATACAGCAATGAGACGTATTTTTTTTTTACCTATAAGAAAGACAATGTTAAAGATTTTTAACATTTTCTTAAGGAAGGGTATAGAAAAAATAGCACCTGTAAATTACTGGTGGGAATAAATTGCTACAGCTTTTTAAATGGGTACACTTTGATTAGTAATTCTACATGTCGGAATTAATATTTTAAAAAAATTAATGTTTATTTATTTTTGAGAGAGAAAGAGGGAGACACAGAGTATGAGCAGGGGAGGGGGAGAGAGAGAGGGAGACACAGAATCCGAAGACAGGCTCCAGGCTCTGAGCTGTCAGCACAGAGGCCAACGCGGGGATCAAATTCAGGAGCTGTGAGATCATGACCTGAGTCAAAGTTGGGAGCTTCACCAACTGAGCCACCCAGGCGCCCCATGTGGGAATTAATCTTAAGGAAATAGTTGGAGACATGTACAAAGATGTAATTAGTAGTAAGCTCTCTGAAACATATTTAACAACAACAAAAAAATCTTGAAATGTACTCGGTGTCTATCAGCATGGAAATGAATACATAAGTTGTTATTATACATTCACACAATGCAATATTATGAAGCCATTTAAATCGATTATGTAGATCTGTATTTATTGACAGAAATAGGCTCCACAGGAGGTGGGATAGAGGCGACTGAGCCAATCTGCTTTGTGATTTTTAGGATTTTTAATTCAACTGCCATTTATGCTTAGTACATGGGAGTATTTACAGGGGTGAGAGCCTTGGGGGAGGGGTAAGAACAATTCTAGGTCTTTTCATACACATTGCTTGACTGACTTCAGAAGATATATTAATTTATCCTTCTCAGAAGGACCGTTTTTCCTAACACTTGCAAATCGCCTGAAGTTTTGCTTTAAAAAATCTTTGGCAATTTGGTGGATGAAAAATAGCATCTTATTATTGTTTTAATGTGCGTTTCCTTGATTGTTAGTGCTTTGTACATTTCTTCATATGCTTACAGACTGGTTGATTTCATCTTTCGTAAAGAGCTTTTTCATTTCATTCGTAATTTTTTTATTGGGGTTTTCATTTTTCTGATTTGTGAGACACTTTTAATACATCAATTCTTTTCTCATTATATGTTGCAAATATTTTTTCTGCACTGTTCATATTGCTTTAATTTTTTTTTTAGAACAGATCTTTGGTATACATAAGTCCTAATTTTTATATGATCAAATTTAATGGTATCCTTTTTAAAAAAAATGATTTTTGCTTTTGGCACAATCCTTTATAGAGCCTTCTCCACTCCACGGTTATATAAATCACAACTCCTACTTTCTTTAATATTTTATGGTTTTATTTTTATATTTAAATCTGTAATCCATGTGGAATTTATTTTGGTGCTGTATAATATATGAAGTACTGTAATTTGTCATACAAATGACTGGTAATGTGTTTCAACATCATTTAGTAAATAATACATCATTTCCTCAGTGACTGAAAGTTCCGGCTTTATCAGAAAGTATTATTTTTTAATGCAGTGTTTATACTCAATAGTTGACAATTTATTAAAAAAAAATGTGGCCTTCATATCCCCACATTTAGTCTCATAGTTTTGGCTACCTGAGATAGAAAAACAGAATATTAATTTGGGGTAGGGGGGTGTTACGTCAAGGCTCCGGAGAAGAGATGTATGACTAGTATCGTATGTCATACGCACCACCATGAAAGACACCACTGCAGACATAATTTAACTCTACCTAGAGTTACGGAATCGCTGAGAAACTTGGACCCACTTAAGCTTGAATGTTACCTTGAGTTTTGGTAATGAATGTTTTTCTTTTGGGAGGAGAGGGGGTTATTTGTATGAGATTCCTTTGGGAGTAACTCGGAGCACTCATGTTTCTTCTTTAGCTGTGAGACCTGTACAGTTGACCTCTAACTGGGCACATCTTTCCTTAAAGGAAGAAATAGTTGCATACTCTAAGAAAAGCAAATGAGTAACATTTGCAAGGTACTAATGGAGAGGTCTGAGGATCACTCAAGGAGAAATGATAAATAAAACTTTGGAGGAACACAGGATGTTGTAGCAATACAATTTCTCCTTGGCCTCGCAATTTTGCCAGAGTAGATGGATGTCGTAGTACAGCCAGTCTTGGGAAGTTCTGCTTTTGAGGTACCAGAGGGCGTTTTATTTTCCTGCTGTAAGTGAAGCAAGTTTCTACCACCCATCTCTTTCACTTAATCAAGAAAGTTCACAAGGATGATTCATTCCATGATGCTGATCCCAGAGCTGGCTGGGGAAGATGCTTTCTCAGCTGAAACTAAATGATACTTTATGTGTCTACCCTAAATAGAGAGATTAGAAAGTTATATATATATATATAAGAAACAGGAGAGCACATTAAATATGTGATAAAGTAAGTGGTTTTGTAACTGATTTTATTACTTAAGTTCAAACACTTTTTTCTTACTAGGCTTTGTCAACTACAAATTAAGATAGAAGAAGTTGGACAAACGGACAACCAGAGCAGTGCAGAATGCTTCACAGATCACGTCTTTAAGGGTTATTAAACACAATTTGTTTTTGTCAGATTCCAATTTATCTGTATCTCAGCAAATCCAGGGAATGTGAGTTCTGACATCTTGTACATCCTTATTAATTATTCATGCTTGAGACTCTGTACTTGCTTGACCTTAAGGAATATGTGCTGTTTACTCCAATGAGAATGGAATAGAATACTCTGCCCATTTTGAATGAACATAGCTGACTCCCCTCCACCCACCCTGTTTTCTGGGCTTAGACACACTGACTATCTGGTACCCACGTTCCCCCCTCAGTCCTTCCTTTGGGGGAAAAACAGATAACAATAAGTGGGAGTAGCCTTAAGGGAATAATATAAATGTCCAGGGAATTTTTAAAGTTATAAAGATCTGAAAATTCAATGTTACAAGTCCCGAAGAGTTTTGTTGTAGGAAATAATCACTACACACCTGAGTTCTGCAATGATACTTCTTAAACCCCCAATTATGTCTAACAATTCTTCTTTTCAACATTTTATTTATTTTTAGAAATTTTAAATCTTTATTTATTATTGAGAGAGAGAGAGACAGAACACAAGCGGGAGAGCGAGGGAGGTGGAGAGAGAGGGAGACACAGAATCCGGAGCTGGCTCCAGGCTCTGGAGCGGTCAGCACAGAGCCTGAGGCAGGGCTTGAACTCATGAGCTGTGAGATCATGACTTGAGCTGAAGTCAGACGCTTAACCGACTGAGCCACCCAGGCGCCCCTCTTCTTCTTCTTCTTCTTCTCCTTCTTCTCCTTCTTCTTCTCCTTCTTCTTCTTCTCCTTCTCCTTCTTCTTCTTCTTCTTCTCCTTCTTCTCCTTCTTCTTCTTCTTCTTCTTCTCCTTCTTCTTCTTCTTCCTTCTAAAAAATAACTTTATTAAAGTTCACTTATTTATTTTGAAAGAGAGAAAGAGGGAGGGGGGAGGCAGAGAAAGAGAGGGAGACAGAAAATCCCAAGCAGGCTCCACACGGACAGTGCGTAGCCTGATGTGAGGTGCAAACTCACAAGCTGTGAGGTCACGACCTGAACCTAAACCAAAAGCCAGGCGCTTAAATGACTGAGCCACCCAGGAGCCCCTCTAAGAATTCTTCTAATGCGCAAAGGTAGGGTAACTTCTTTTGTGGTTTAGAACTGATGTTATCTGGTACCAACGCTTTCCTTCTCTTTGATGAAGTAGGGAGACGGGAGGGATAAGCTAACATTTTCTACAAAAACACAACTCACTGTCCTCTAGGTTACAGTATACCTCTTGGTAAATATTTAACCAACTCAAAGATCCATTCCTTTCTGAGAGTGAGTCCTTTTTCTTACATACTCCTGTCTCCCTCTTCACCTTCCCAAGTGTTTGGGGAAAATCATAGATAACTTTGTGGGGGGGGGGGAAGGGGATGAGGGTTGGTGGCTCTGGTCTGCGTGCTATTTTCCATGTATTGGCTGACTTCCTTTGAAATCTCCTTATTCCTCATTTGCAGGAGGTATTTGGTGCTGGTGCCTGCAGAGGTCTGGTCCTGTCCTGATCTTTCTGCTGACAGCCCCGGATGCAGACTATTGTCTCTGCCATAGCTCAGGTGGCCATGTCCTGTATCATTGGACATTCTTATCTTCAGGAATCTTCTAGTCCCCTCATCCTCTCAGAATTCTTCACCTCCTTACTTGTACATCTGCTCCCTGCCCCCCCACCCCTGTTAATGCTGATGCTTCTGGATTCCTGACATGACACAGGTGAGCGTGCGGAGCGAGGGCACTGCACCTCACTTCTCTCTCCACCAATATTGTGCTTTGCCTCCGGGAAGTGCGGGACTGGCCCCGATATCTCAGATCCCCTTCAAACTCATGTGGCCCACTCCGTTTTGGGGTTATACCACCTCTGCAGCCCCAGCCCCCCATTACTTCATTCAATGGGGATCAGAGTTAAGAATGCTGCCAGCTACCCTCTTGCTTTTTCTTTCTTTTATTTTGCTTTTCTTTTTCCCCTTCTTCCTCGTTCTCTCAGCACCAATGTGGCCTTACGATGATGATGATGACGGCTGCGTATACTAATATAGATCCTACCATGTAGCTGGGATGTTCGTAGCTGGGATGTTCTATTATTAACGCATTTAGACCTCACAGTCACCCTGGGAAGCAAGTTCTGTTTATTATTACTCCAGTCCTACAGATCAGGAACGTGTGCATAAAGAGCTGCAAACTTGCCTAAGGCCACATGGCTAGTAAGCAGGGGAGCCAGAATTTGAATCCAGGAAGCCTGGCTCAGAATCCATGGTTTCATCATTTGGTTTTCTCTCTCACCGCTCCTTCCCATCTGGACGGATCTCTTAATTCATCTCCTCCTTCCTAAGATGGACTTTTGGGGTTACTGTATCAGTCTAGTCTTCCCAGAAAGCAGAGCCTGAGCCCAGTGTTGGAGATGCCATCCATCCCAAAGAAGCAGAAGTGGGGGGGGACAAGTAAAGCAGGGTAAGAAGGGCAGAAAATATAAGGGAACATGTTATTGAGCTTGTGGCAAGTCCATTTCTTGGTCTCCCAGGATATTTTAGGGAGGGTACATGAAGGGATCATATATCTAACAGTCTATCGAGGGGAGAGGAAGTGAGAAAAACTTGACCCCTGGCTCTCGCATTCTGTAGGTCACAGTTAGCCCCATGGGGGTCTAATAGGGAGACAAGGGTATCAAGTGAGTCCTGGCGTGACCCCGCCTCAGTGCCACAGGAGGGAGGAGAGACATTGTCTGTAGTCACAGAGACAACTGGCTCCATGGCCTACGGAGGAGGGTAAGCCCTACCCAGAACTTGATAGGCCAGAAAGCCAAGCAAGGGCATGGATCGGGGTGGTGCGTAAACAGGCTCTGATATAGGCTGCTTTTCCTTTTTCTGTAGTGATAAATGCCATCGCAGAAAGGAAGCAGCAAATAAAAAATATTAGTAAAAAGAAAGTTACGTTAGGAGGTTTACAGCTGTTATCCGCACCACAGAATGGAAAATATAACACAGAGGAAACGGCAGCGGGTCAGGGCCCATGCCCACGGGCCCAGGTGAGTGACGCTGCCTTGTCCCAGCGCCCCTTCACACGGGCAGCTGCACTTCAGTGACCTTCCCATCTCCCACGTGCTTCAGGTGTCTCCACACCATGACTCAGGCCCCCTAAACCTTTGCAACCCCTAAGTAATACCTCTCCCCAGAACTTCATTTCCGGCCCTCGATTTCATCATTTCCTAGGGGAGTTGACATTAAAGAAGTTACTTCTCTCTAGGGAAACCCCTCTCCACACCAGGGACTGGCCCTGAAAAACTAAGGAGGTAGTCATGGGAATGTCTGGCGTTATACGCTTCTGAAATCTAAAGTTTGGGGCCTCAAAAAGAACATGTAGAGTGGCTTAGTAGGTCAAGCATTCAACTTCGGCTCAGGTCATGATCTCACGGCTCGTGAGTTTGAGCCCCGCGTCGGGCTCTGTGCTGACAGCTCAGGGCCCACTTCAGATCCTCTCTGCCCCTCCTCTGCTCATTCTCTCTCTCTCTCAAAAATAAATCAAACTTAAAAAAAAAAAAGGAGCAGGTAGAAGGTCCATAGCATAGCCCACACATGGTCTAGTTTTTTAGTTTAGTTTTGTTTTTTTTTATGTCTTTCTATGGAGGGTAAAAAAATATCTCGAGGTTCAGATTCACCTCAGGACATTCTGTTATATTAAGGTTTTTTGGGTTTTTTTAAAAAATGTTTTATTTATTTCTAGGAGAGAGAGAGAGAGAGAGACAGCGTGAGCAGGGGAGGGTCAGAGAGAGAGGGAGTCACAGACTCTGAAATAGGCTCCAGGCTCTGAGCCG
>NW_027527932.1:2893810-2927507 GCF_008692635.1 Crocuta crocuta
TCTTTTTTTTTTTTTTTTTTTTTGAAGAAGGGAGTCATCTCTTTCCTCTTCTGTATATGCTCTTCCCGGGGCACAATCCTCTTCCAAGGAGAAAGGATTCCTCACTGACTGAGGGTGGGCTTTTTATCTGACTTATTCCCCAGGGCTAGATTTCTCTGCACCTTGGAATTCTTCCTATCCCTAAAGGTCATTTATTTCTCCCAGTGATTAGAAGGCATAGAAAGTCCTTTATACCCGTTTTTCCTGAAATTATTTATAACCATCTTCAGTCTCAGCATCATTTCACTGGCTCTCGTGTTTCTGAGACCTCTGTTCATGTATAACTATCTGTCAGTTTGGTGAATTATATCCCCCTAGATAATGGGTATGATGGTAAACAAAACAGGACGGGATAGTAGTTCCAGAATAATGCACGGCTACAGAATTTGCCCGTGAGTGATCACCACTGGGAAAGCTGTGTTTTGCTCAATCTAAGACACCACTGATTGCAAGATTTTTTGCCATTATTTTATATACCACTAAAGAAGAAAAATTGTTGCCAAGTAAACTGTAGCATAATAACGCTTTACCGCTGAGAATATTCATTTTATGCTTTTTGAAAAAAATTCATTTAGCCTTGATTAGACTTTGATTAGATATCTTTTCTCACGTACCACTTTTATATGCATACATAAAAAGGAAACCATAAGCAGAATAAATCGGCCAGAGCATCACTAAAATTTTGTCGCACTATAGAGTGTGTTCTGTATTATTAGGTCAAAGTCATCCATGATCGTTGACACTGCAGCAGTTTGAGGGTACTTTTGATGTTGTTTCCGGAATTTTCCTCAAGCTACTGAGCTCTGTTCTGCAAGTTTCAGGGAACAGAGGGGCCGTGGCAATCGCGGCATGACTGCCAACGGGCTCAGTTTCAAAGCTCAGTTAGGTGTGCCTCAGTGCTCATTTAAAACTTGACGGAGTTTTACATGGATGTTTATTTTCATATTTAAAAATTTTTTAAAAATATTTTATTTACTTTTGAGAGAGAGAGAGAGAGAGAGAGAGCGTGAGCAGGGGAGGGCCAGAGACAGAGGGAGACACAGAATCTGAAGCAGCTCCAGGCTCCGAGCTGTCAGCACAGAGCCCGACGCGGGGCTCGAACCCACGAACCGTGAGATCGTGACCTGAGCCGAAGTCGGACATTCAACCCACTGAGCCACCCAGGCGCCCCTATATTTTCATATTTTTATGAGTAGTTTAACCATATTACAAAAAGTTTTGAAGACACAGAAAAGGGAAGAAATGTGCCAACTCTAGCTGGAGCACTGGCAGTTTCATGTCTGTCTTAACACACGCGTGGATATGATCATTGACGGCGTGAAATGGTGTACATGGACTTCCTCAAGTATGTGACGTGTGTAATAACTTATCTGATAATAGTTTTGTTATTTTCCAGTTGCTGTAATATGTTTGTAACCATCATTTACAATTTTCCTGAAGACATTCTGAAACGGGATCCAATCTTTCCCATCCGACGTGCCTGAAAGCACTGAGGCGTTTTCTTGGGCTTTGGGTTCCCTCTTCCCCATGACCTTGATGTACCTCATCACCATGTACCCAACTTAGCATTTTTATAGGGTTTTTAATCATCTTTCCCCCCTCAAACTGCTTAGAAATTGATCCTCTTTTCCTACATCAGCTTTCCTTTTCAAGTCATCTCAGTCGTAGTTATTTTTTTTAATCCAGCTGTCTCAGTCATTAATTAAAAACTTGAATGTATCAGCCAGAGGAAAATATGATCAACCCAACTATCTGTCGATGTGCAGCTGATGGTCCAGTTGGAGAGGTGGGGGGCTGGGGCTGCTTCAGCATCGCTTAGCTTGAGCCAGGAAGTAGGCGGGGCTGTACCATGATTCTGTTATCTACAAGGCGCCAGAGTCGCTTCTTTTGCTGGTAGAAAAATGACTGTGTTGTCTTACTTTAGGTACTTGGGTTTGAAATCTTGGACCAAGAAGGACATCTGTCAAAATAAAGATCATTTGATATTTGAAAGATGATTAAACCATTCAGATTTGATTCACTAGAACAGCAAAACAACATAAACACATTCCTTCTAAATATATAATATGAAGCAGTTGGGAGCATTCATTTTAGGATCACTGTGTCAATACTTTCCCTAAAATAGTTTCTTGTGGCTATTTTGGGCCTATAGACACTCAGGCAGAAGGATGCACTAACTCTAAGAGTTCAGATTTTTATTTATGTTTTTCCCCACTGTGGCTTGGGTATATAAGCCAAACTGAAATAGCCGTATTGTGAAAAATATTTGATTGCTCAAAACATTAGTCTTCCCAGTGTTTAGAGATTTTATTTTTCATCTGGAAATTTCAGAGTTCACTTCCTTCGCTCCCTACCACTCCTGGCCAGACCACAATATGAAAGTCAAAGAGAAGGACCGAGTATCATGGAATCGTATTTCTAGTGCCCGATTTTCCACTCAAAAGAGAATAGGAGCAGATAAAAAAGAGGCAAGTGGCAGCAGTGGCTTTGGGGAAGCTTCCTTCCCAAAATGTTGGCCAGTGAGGACAAGGACGCAAAACAAACCAGCAACACACAAAAACTAAAAAGTCAGTTTGATACTGAGTGGTCCGGTATAGTAATATGTTGGACGTGTTCGTTAGGATGACCTCCATCAGTTTCTCCTCTTTGCCCCTTCCTCCCACTTGAACGGCTATTTTACGCGTTGGCTCAGGGAAGAGACGTGACATGGTGCCAAGCAAATGGTCCACAGTCTACTCCTGGCCTGCCTCTACCCACAACCTCCTCAGTGCCGAGGGCATTTTAATCAACGAAAGGCTGGGATACAAGCGTTGAAGAGCAGGTTCAGAGTCTAGAACCTTCACAACTTCCAACCAGAAAGTGACACTGAGCTTGGGTGGAAGGAAAGATAAAAGGAAGCCATGAGCGTGTCCATGTTGGTGGGTCCTGAACAGAGGGGCATGGCTCTTCGACTTTGGGGCAAAAGCTCAGAGTTTTGATTCCTCAGGAGCAGCTTTTAAGTGGAAGATTACTATTGTGCAAGCACTTTCTACAGGAAGGGCTCCTGGGAGAGACTTGTAGGGAGGTGAGCAGGATGGGGCAGGAAAGGGCAGAGAGCTATGCAAAAGTGCAATCTCAGCCTGAATTCTAGAGTCCTGATCCTGCAGAGATGCTCTGCAAAGGAAGTGATGCCTCGGTTGTTCTGACCTGAGCCAGTGAGCTGTCCTTTCTCACTTCCACACGCTGTCAGCCTTTGGACTAGGGCCTCCCTTCATGCACATCAATGTCTGAGGATAAAGCAGCCTCAACTGTCCCAGGGCAGCCCTCAGAAGGGCCACAGGTGCTGGTTGTTGGTATGGGGTGTGCTGCTTGCAAAAAATAGAAAAACAGGGTCTAAGTTATTCTCGATAGAGCATTGAAGTCTGTTCCGCCCAAGGAATAAGAAAGACTATAGACGTATGACGGTAAAACATGTGTGCTGTGTGTGTACATAGCACTCATCTTGCTACATCCTCTTCTCTGATCTCCACCAGAACCCTGGGATATCTCAGGGTATGTCGTGACCCCTGTCTCCGGCATGCAAAGTTGATGTGTGCCACCATCAAGCAGTGTACTCAAATGATAAGAACTCCGAACCCAGAAATCTTGCTCTCTCCCATAACCACAATCTAGAGGGTACTTCCGTAATCTTCCGACACAACTTCAGAATGCTGGGGTCATCACGGAGTAGAGGCTGAGCTGTGGTCCCATCAGGGTTCCTTGGCTCACGTCTGAGACCCTCTGCGTCAGCATCTGTCTCAAGGTGGAGCCGGTAGTTTCCATGTTTTACAAGCTCCCGGGGAATGTCTGTAGCTGTAGTGCCGCGGTCCGGCCCTGGCTTGGAGGGCGCCTGCCTCAGAGCATAGTTTGGGGCTTTAGGCAGGACAGGGTTGGGCTCCTGGGTCTGCCATTCACCAGTGTGTGACTTTGGATAAGTCATTCAGGCTCTCGAAGGCTTACTCTTGTCGTCTGCAAAACTGGGCAATGTCAGTAATGACCTCAGAGGGCTGAATTGATTCAACATGACGATGTTGGTAAAGCGCTAAGCTCAGGGCTTAGGAAAGAGTAAGTTCCCAACTAGTATTATCTATCATGGTTTCATTGTTATTAATCCTCATGCTTTCCTTCGAATTTCTCACTCCGGTGATCCCTTTTCTAAAATGACGTTTCCCCCCCCATGCCACGCCGAATGTCAGCGTGGACCACTTTTCAGGAGTTGAAATTGATTCAGCGAAGTGAACCTTTTGGTTAATGTTGTTTCCTGAAGAGGGATTTGAGCTGTAGCAATTTAGACCCTTGGCTGGCAGATGGCGGATGGCCTTGGGAGCCTCTCCCGTTTGCTTAGAGTACAGGGTTTGTAGTCTGTCTTCACCAGTCACTTCTGAAATGAGTCTCACTTAGGATTTCACAGAAGCAAATGAGCCTGTAGTTAAAATCCTAGTGAAGAGCTCCTAGCTTAGTATTTATCCACAGCCCAGAAACCCCGCAGGTAGAGGCCAGGTGTACTTAATCTGAAAAGCAAACTGTAGTTCCCTTAGAATCCCTGTTTTCTGGGCATCCAGCTTCCTTTCAGCTCTCCCCGCCCCCATGACAGGATGAAAAAAAAACAAGGAAAGAATTTTTCTGATTTGTAAAGCAAACAAGAGACATAAAGAGAGCAGGAGGAAGCGAGCTGCTGGGGCGACACCCAAACAGAAGGGTCTGGAACAGGTGAGAAATCACAGCACGAGCGAAGCCAGAACAAGGGTGGCCTCCAGGCTTTCAGACCCTTCATCACGCACGTTAAGAGGAAGGAAGCACCAAGTGGTGACCGAGGGACCCTGATGTCAGAACTGAGACCGAAAATAGTGGCTCATCTGCGTAAACCGAGCCCGAGAGCAACGCCTGCCGTGAAGCCTCTTCCATCAGTCACGGACACCAGCGAGAGAATCCCAGAACCGCAGGATGCAGAGGCGACTCAGGGCAGCCCTTCACCAGATCACGGCCAGAGACTCAAGGGCATCGCCTCTGCCCAGCCTGCAAGACCGGTGCGCCCGCCGAGGCCGCACATTTCCACGTTGCCACCGGCGCCCTCTCCCAAAGTGCTAGCCGGTGTGACACAGCCCGCTGAACACTTCGGTAGGAAAGATGGGAGAGTGCTAACAGACAAGGTGGCCAACGAGAGATCGCGTCTTTCCCGTGCTTTCCTGTGCGCTTGGAGCGGTGCTGGGGCCCTGACATAGCTCATCTCTGCTGTCCTCAGTACGGCCCCATCAGGTCTGCGCTTTTCCCGTTGTGCTGGGAAAGACACCAACTCTCCAAAGCCGGTGCGAGTAAGTAACTTACTCGTAACCAGCAAGCGGCAGAACTCACCGCTAATCCGGTTCTGTTTGCAGAGCGCGTGGTCTCTATTGTCTGGCTATACCCGCTCAGAGCAGAGCACACCCCGCCACTACAGAAAACTTAACGCAGCCTTCCAGCGCCGTGCGAGGCAAAGAAGAGAGAAATGTGTACAACTCAAATGCGTCTCTGGTGAGATTTGCTTTATTCTCTTAGGGTTATGCCACAAGTCATTGACAAACTGGGATTTATCTTACAGAGTAAAGAGGAATGAATAGGCCTACCTTCCCTCCGTGGCAGTGGGGTGGAGGGCTGGGTAGGAATATGGCCTGCTGTCCAGACCCCTGTCATTCGTTTGATAGACTGAAGACCCCCTCCTAAAGTCCCTATCATGTGCCCGCTCTAGAGGTGGGAACAGTGGACGATGAATAGAAAATAGTTTGTTCCCACGAGAATCTCCCCGTTATCAGGGGAAAGTCAGACAAACAGATAATTAGGAAGCAGGCCGTAAATGTTACAATACGTTTAGCAGTGGTAACAGAGTAAGAGTGGTACCTTTGAACCCAGTCCTTAAAGATCACAAAAGAGAATAAGAAGGAGGAAGCAAGGAAGAGTTTAACTCAAATGTCTGGATAAAGATGGCTTTCTAAGGTAAAAGCAGTGGTAGAGGAAAAAATAGATTTTAGCTTAATAAGTTTCAGAGAAATTTAAGAGTTCGTGTTTTTTCAAGGAAATTAGAAAACTAGGGAAAAAAGTAGAAGTCTAAGAGATTCTCTCATCTCTGTAACACACAAAACAATAAAATAAGAAAAGAGGAAAAATAAAATCTATGTAAAATTAATGTAAGAAAAGACAGGAAAAAGCCATGTGAGTACGTTCGGATGAGACCATTCATAGGAGTACTTTATTAGAAACTACTGACATGTCGGACAATAGGGAAATGATTAAATTACACAAGACAAATTTTTATCGTGGAATAGTATGTACACTTTAGGAGAAGCTATTCTTTTATTAAGTTAGCATTTATTAAGTATACCATGCTAGGCCCACAGAACTTAGGCAGTAGTTTCTATCCTTGAAATGATACTTACTTGAATAAGTACATAAGCCTCATGTATGATTGTTTAGTTTCTTTTATCAGAAAATGTGTTTAATCATATTTCCCATAGATTAATTTTAGACCCATAAGATGCTTTTGGTTTTGGCAAATATATACATTTGTGTAATAATTACCCCAATTTCCTTCATTCCCCTTTGCAAATCTCCCCTTTTTCAATTCCAGCCCCCAGTAACCACTGATCTGGTTTCTGTCTGTATGGTTTTGTTTTTGACCAAATAGTCAACATAAGCTGAGTCAAATGAGTATGTAGTTTTCTATATCTTGCTCCTTTCACGTAATGTAATGTGTTTGAGATTCATCCGTGTTGTTGCATATATTGGTAATTTGTTCCTTTTTATTGCTATATTCTCTTCTATATTCCATATAGAATATACATTCCACATTCCATATAGCATATACATTCCATATTCTATATAGACTATATATTCTGTATTCTATCCTGTGGATGTTCTACAGTCTGTTTATCCATCTACCAGGCATTGAACATTTGAAACGTTAGCTATTATGGATAAAGCTGACAAAAACATTGGCATGCATGTCTTTGTGTGGACATATACTGTCATGTCTTTGTTATGTATCTAGGAATAGGGTTGCTGAGTCATACGATAAGTATATTTAGCTTTCTTAAAAAACTGCCAAACTGTTTCCGAAGAAGCTGTCGGTAACATTTTGCATCCCCACCAACGATCTAGAAAGTTCCAGGGGCTTTCAATCCTTGCTAAAATGGCAATTGTCAATTGGCATGCCAATCTTTTTAATTCTAGTCGTTCAAGTTGGTGTGTGATAAATATTATCTCAATGTATTGGGGGACCCCAGTACCATCCTCAGGCTCAGTGTTTTGCAAGAGGAACTCACGGGACTCAAAACAGCAGTTCTATTTATGGTTATAATGTATTTCTGTGAAAGAACGTACAGTAAAATTGGCAAATGGGAAAGGCACATGCGGTTAAGTTCTCGGGACACCAAGTGCAAGCTCCCAGGTGCATATTCCAGGGAATATGCTTAACTCTTCCAGCAACGATGTATGACATGTGAGGAAGCTTCCTGGAGCCTCGGCGCCTACAGTCTTACCAGGGTTCAATAATGTAGGCACGCAGCACCTGTGTGACTGACCTCAGCTACCCTCACCCAGGTGCCCCTCTGCCTCAAGCAAAACTAGGTGTTCCTAGAAATCACTTTTTCCGGATAAACTTACTGGGTCACATTGCTATAGCCTGGTGCAAGGCCTTGGGCATACAAAAGCAGGTTTTCAACATAAATGTAGCATGACTCAAGGGCGGAGACGTACAAAAACACTCTTACTAGCAAGGCAGAATATCTCCTGGAATATTCTACAGGTCAGTTCTAAACACAGGCCTTTCTTTGGAATATTCAGGGTTTGGGCAACACAGGCCTGGAGACTTAGCCCTTTCCTGGGCACTTATGATCTTAATTTGCTTTCCCAAGAGACTTATTTTTAAAAATGTTTATTTATTTTTGAGAGAGAGAGCACAAGCAGGGGAGGGGCAGAGAGAGAGAAGGAATCCAAAGGAGGCTTCAGGCTCTGACTGTCAGCACAGAGCCGGGGGCGGGGGAGGGGGGGGCTCGAACACACGAACCCTGAGACCACGACTTGAGCCGAAGTCAGATGCTTAATGAACTGAGCCACCAGGCAGCTCTCCAGATGATTATTTTTGTTGAGCTTCTTAGATGTGCTTATTTGTCATTCATCTATTTTCTTCTGTAAAGTGTCCAAATTTGTCACTTTTCCACAATTTGGTTGTTTGTTTTCTTTTTATTGAGTTATAAGAATTCTTTCTATATTCCGGATAGAAATAACTTATCAGATATTTAGCAAATAGATTCCCCCAGTCTGCGATTTGTCTTTCCTGTTACCTAACAGTGCTTTAGAAGAGCAAAAGTTCTTAATTTTGATAAAGTTCAGATTATTTATATCTTTTTATGATTTGTGCTTTTTATCCAAGAAATCTTTCCTATGCCAAGGTCACAGACTTCCTCTTAAATATTCTTTCCTAGCAGTTTTATAGTTTTAACCTTTTTATGCAGGTCTATGATCCATTTTGAGTTAACTTACATATGTGATGCCATGGAAGAGTTGAAATCTTTTCTGTTTTTAGTATAATGTACAGTCAGAACTATCTCTTAAAAAGATTATTTTTCCCTCCATTAAATTATCTTGGTACATTTGTCAAAAATCATTTGATAAATCACACGTGAGTCTACTTTTAAACCCTGTATTCTATCCCATTGATCTATTTGCCTATCTTTATACCAGTGGCATAATGGTTTGATTATTGCAGCTTTATACTAAGTCTTGAAATCAGGTGATATCACTCCCCCAATGTTATCTTTTTCAAAATAGTTTTGTCCATTCTAGGTCTTTTGCTTTTCCATATAACTATTATTTTATTTTATTAAAAAAATTTTTTTAATGTTTTATTTATTTCTGAGAGAGAGAGAGAGAGAGAGGGCATGAGCAAGGGAGGGTCAGAGAGAGAGGAAGATACAGAATCCGAAATAGGCTCCACGCTCTGAGCTGAGCTGTCAGCACAGAGCCCGACACGGGGCTTGAACCCACGAACCGTGAGATCATGACCTGAGCCGAAGTCGGCTGCCCAACCGACTGAGCCCCCCAGGCGCCCCTCCATGTAACTTTTAAAATTAGAAGGGTGCCTGGGTGGCTACGCTAGTTAAGCATCTGACTTTTGATTTCGGCTCAAGTCATGATCTCACGGTTTGTGGCATCGAGCCCCACATTGAGCCTGCACTGAGAGGGTGGAGCCTGCTTAGGGTTCTCTCTCCCTGCCCCTCCTCTGCTCGCTCTCTATCTCTCAAAACAAATAAATAAAAAATTTTTTTAATTAGCCTGTCAAGGGGAAAACTGGCATCTTAGCAACATCTGATCCATAAGTACAGAATGTTTCTCGGTTCAGGTCTTTAATTTCCTTCAATAGCGTTTTCTTATTTTTAGCATACAAACTTTGAACCTATTCTGCTAGGTTTATTCCTGAATATTTCATGTTTTTTGACTCTGTTGGAAATGACCGAGTTTTTTCATTTTCCAATTGTTTACTGCTAATATATAGAAGTACAATTTTTTTGTGTATTGACTGTTCGTGCCTTGCAGCGCTGCTGAATTTACTTATTAGCTCTGGCAGGGCTTTTGTTTGTCGTGTTTTGTTTTGTCTTGAGATTCTTCGGGAATTCTTTGTTTCTGTGCATGATGAAGTTATATGCAAATAAGGGCAGCTTTATTCCTTCATTTCCATTCTCTACGTGTTTTGCTTCTGTATCCGGCAAGTGGCCAGGAACTGCGGTCCACTATTAGGTAGAAGTTTTAGCCTGGCCTTCTTTCATTTTTGTGGGGAAGCATTCAGTTGTTCACCGTAAGTGTGATATTAGTGGTATTTTTGTTGTCGCCGTTGTTTTAATAGCTCCCTGCCCTGTCTTAGCCTCCGAGGGCTAACACGTAACACGTAACACGTAACACGTAACAATGTTCCACAGACGGGGTGGCTGCAAAGGAAAAGGTGTATTGTCTCACTGCTCTGCAGCCTACAGGTCTGAGATCAAGGTGTAGGCAAGGTTCCTTCCGAGAACTGAGAGTGAGAGTGTGACCCATGGCCCTCTCCACGCCTCCGATGGTTTGCCAGCCAAACGTCTTTGGCGTTTCTTGGGTTGTAAGTACATGTTTTCAACCCTCCACCGTCATGTGGCCATTTCTCTTTTCTCTTCACACAGCCTCCTCTCTGCGCACGTCTGTCTCTGTGTCTAAATTTTCCAGTTTTATGAAGATCTCAGCCTTCTGGGATCAGGGCCACTCTGAAGACTTCGTCTTAGCTCGACTACTTGTACAAAGGCCCTGTTTCCCAATGAGATCATGTTCTGAGGGACGAGGGGCTAAGCCTTCAACATATTTTGAGGGAGTCGGTTCATATTTCAGCCCACAATTATGCCTTTTATCAAGTTGAAAAAGTTCTCTTCTATTACTAGTTTGCTGAAAGGTTTTCTCATGAATGGTTACTTTTGTCAAATACCTTTTCTGCGTCTTTTGAGATGTTCATGTTTTTGATCTTAGTCATTTGATACAGTGAATTATGTTGATTGGTTTCCAAACGCTAAACAAACATTAGTGCCAGGAGAAATTATGATTGTGATACATTATCCTTTTGACATATGCATATTACTAAATTAAGTTTGCTAATGTTTTGTTAAGGATTTTTGTGCCTGTGTTCATTAAGGATTCTCATCTGAGCTTTTTGGTTTGCTTTGTTTGTTTTTAATGTTTATTAATTTTTTGAGAGAGGGAGAAAACATGAGCAGGGGAGGGGCAGAGAGAGGGGGAAACACAGAAGCCGCAGCGGCCTCCAGGCCCTGAGCTGTCAGCACAGAGCCCGACGAGGGGCTCGAACCCACAGACTGTGAGACCATGACCTGAGCCGAACTCAGATCCTTAACTGACTGAACTACTCCGGCGCCCCTGTTTTTGTTTTTTAATTTTTATTTTAAGTAGCCTCCACGTCCAATGTGGGGCTTGAACTCACCACCCTGAGGTCAAGACTCCTATGCTCTACCCGCTGAGCCAGCCACCCACCTCTCTGGTGTTTGTTTGTTTGTGCTACACAAAGCTCTGGTGTTCGCATTCGGTCCACAGCTTGGGAAGGGGCTCCGGGCGGTTGACAAGCTGCCCAGTGGCTGCCGGGCGAGGCTCCGGCAGAGCCTGGACCGGGGGCCCCGAGGGGCCTGCAAGGGCCGCTAGTGGCCCCTGAGGGTGAGCCTTCCCGAGGGGCCCCGCCCAGCCCCGCCCTTGGGTGCATCAGTCAGGTGCTGCCCATCTTCTCGCTGAGTTCCGCCTCCTCGTGCAGGACGTGGGCCCCCGGGGTATCAGACGGGCGTCTGCGGCCCGGACGCGGCGGGTGGGTGCCGGGGGGCCTTCCGCACGGGAGGCGTCCGACTTGGGCTCAGGTCATGGTGTCGCAGTTCGCGGGTTCGAGCCCCGCGTCGGGCTCTGTGCTGACGGCTCAGAGCCTGGAGCCTGTCTCTGGATTGTGTCTCCCTCTCTCTCTGCCCCTCCCCTGCTCACACTCTGTGTCTCTCTCTCTCTCAAAAATAAATAAATGTTAAAATTAAAAAAAAAAAAAGAAAGAAAGAAAGAGAGGCTGCAGGGTGGTCAGAAGCTGGTAGAAGGGGCGCCCCTGGGTCGGTTCCCTTCAAACGCTGTGGACACAAAATCCGGATCCTTCCGACCGCCCCGCGCACGGCCTGAGCTTTGTTTCTTTAATGTATTTATTTGATTTTGAACCCAAAGGATAAATGCTTCATAAAATGAGTTGAGAAGTATTTCCTCCTTACCTAATTTCTGTAAAAACTAGGTGTGATCGGTTACTTGTTCCTTAAATGTTTGGTAGAATTCACCAGGCAAGTCAAATTGCCTTCAGATTTCTTTGGGGGAAGGTTTTGAACTACTAACCCAATTTATGTCATAGGTGGAGAACTATTCAGGTTATTTCTTATGGAATAAGCTTTGCTTCTTTGTGTATCTTTTGGAACTCGTCCATTTCATCCAAATTACTGAACTTACTGGCATGGCATTAATTGTGATATTCCTTATCCTTAAAATGTAGGTTATATAGTGATGTCTTCCTTTTTCTTTCTGATATTGGGGGTTCATGCCTCCTCCCCAGCCCAACAACCTACTCTCCCCCCATTCTCCAATATTCTTTCTTTATGATCCAGTCTGGGTGGAGATTTCCCGATTTTACTGACCTTTTCAAAGAGTTGTCCTTTGAATATATTGATCTTTATTGTTTTTCAGCTTTCCATTGCATTAGAACTTATCTTTATCATTTTTTCTATCTGTTTTTAATTTTTCTTAAAATTTTTTTTCTTCTTTTTCTAATTTCTAATTTCTCAGATCATTGATTTCCTTCTTCTTTTTTAATGTACATATTTAAAACCATAAATTTCCCTCTAAGCACCAGTTTACCTGCATCCAATAAATATCGATATGTTCTGTTTTTCTTACATTCAAATCAAAATATTTTATAATATTATTTCGGTTTTTTGCCCTTAGTTGATGGGTTATTTAGACATGCATTGTTTACTTTTTAAATATATGAGGAGATTCCTCAGCTGTATCTTTTACAGGTTTCTAGTGAATTCCATCGTGGTCAGAGAACACATCTTTTATGATTTCATCCCTTTTATATTATTGAGGTTTGTTTTTATCTGAGAACATGGTCTGTCTAGATAAATGTTTCATATGCCCTTGAAAAGAATGTATTGGTTGGGGACGAATAGAGTAGTCCATCAATGTGAATTAGATCAATTTGTTTGGCAATGTTCAAGTCTCCATTATCTTCACTGGTTTTTTTTCTTGCTTGTTCTGTTTATTGTTACTGAGGGTGAAGTATTGAAATCTCTCATCTTAATTATAGATTTGTCTATTTTTCTTTTCAGTTCTATCAATTTTTTCTGTATGTATGCCGAAGTTCTCTTGCAGAATAATCTTTATTTCTAGCATTTCCTTTTGACTTGATTGTTGCCATCTCCTTGCTGAATTCCTCATGTGTTCATACGTGTTGTCCATATTTTCCATTTGATCCTTGAACATATTAATAATCATAGTTATATAAAATGTATGGTATCTGGGGCATCTCTGGGTTTGGTTATTTTATTTGTTTTATCTTCTGACAGTGCACTACTTTTTTCCCCCTTGATTTTATGTGTATCTCATAATTTTTTATGGGATGCCGAACACTGCATGTAGAAGAATAGAGAGTAAGCTAAACAGCGTTCTTGCCTGGAAAGGGGCAAGCCTCATCTTCTCCCAAGTTGTTAGTGTGGGTATTTGAGTCAGTCTAGTTTGTATCTGAGTTGAGTTTGAGGTATGCTGCTGCTATCGCTGCTTTCAGCGTGGCACAGTCTTTCATCCGTGGGCTCCTGCTATGTTGTGTGTGGTCTGGGTTTGATTTTCTCTCGGTATTCCTACGTTACCCTGACCTTTCAGCAGACAGTGTTATGTCTGGAGCATACGGGGGCTCTCTTTTCATGTTTCTGCTCTTCCTTTATGGAAACTGAATGCTTATAACCCAGCGTGAGGCTTGGGGAGAGCATCCCGGAGGAGGGTCTTGCGTCACTCTTAACCAATTGTAAGCACAGCTTTGTATCAGAGCCAGATCCTGTGCTCAAATGTATTTCTTCCCCTTCAGATCTTTTTGCTTTTATCCCTCTCTCGGTAGCAATTTACCTTGTGATGTCAGATTACTGACGAGCTGAAGAGCATTTATGGTTTTGCTAGATTTTTCTCGTGTTTAAAGTAGAATGGTAGTCTCTTGTATCTTTCTGCATCCTGCACTGAAATGGGACTCTTGTGAGTAATGGTTTAAAATGTGAGAAAATTGATAGTATTTTAACAATGGTTTCCCACACTGGAAAATACTGAATATACATAACTCTCTACGCAATATAATTTCAACCTAATGTGTGTTAATTCACCACCTAGGATGTGTTAGGCCTCTTGGTAAATACTGATAAGCAAGATTGATATTGTCCCTTCTTTGCAAAGAAACTATAATTAGAAATTCTTCTGTATAAACACAGAAAAGATCTGTACATCAAAAATAACCAGAATTAAAAATCCAACAGGGATCTTGGGAAAATACATTCAATAAGTATGACACAAGTTAATATCATTATTGTATGAAGAAAACGTGCAGTAATTATACCAAACACTGTCAGTGTTTCACTCTTTTTTCCGGGGGTCTTTTACCATTTCTGTCACACTGGCTTCCGTACGCTTTCCCCTCTGCGTGCTGGTACTTGCATGTCTTGTTTGGAAAGTTCTCTTAGCCCGCCTGCCTTCTTCCTCTCGCCCCCAAGATCATCCTTAACCAAGGCCCCTGATCAGGACAGTTTAGAGGTATGATGTCTGTTGTCTTCAGAGCTTCCCTGGGGGATTATGCCAAAGTTATCCTCAATGGGACTTTATTTGATATCACAGAATTCTTTACCACCTCCCCCCCCGCCCCATCCTGTCCCACTTCTCCATTCCCAAATACTTTTCCCTAGGAACCCTCCCTAAGAAGTCACTTTGGTACAAGTCCTCATCACTGAGACTTCTGGGGGAATGAACCAAGGCATAAATCAATGCAAAAATACAAAAAGTGAGCTACGTAGACATATGACATAGACTAGGAATTCACATGCAAAATGAAAACACATCCTTTTCAAGGGTAATTTTTCTTTAGTGTGTTTGGGGGGAAAGGAGAGTTCTGCCTCGTTTGCTCCCCAGTCCCTCCGTCATTCATTAATGTCCCCCAGCCCCACTCCCCTCAGCTCTGCTCGGAATATCCTCTTACTTGGCTGCTGCCCCGCAAACCCTGGGCCTACTTTTGTCCTATAATTTGATGCTTATGCTGTGACATTGGCTGCTGTGGATGGGGGAGCGTGTCCTCAGGATTCAGGGGTAGGTAGAAAATATTTCACTGTAAATAAAATCATTGAACCAAAAGACTAAGAATGATTATTTCCCAAATCGAAGAGGGAAAAGTTCAAAATCTTTATTGGTCGTCACAGTCAATTACTTCATGGTCTCGAAGCTCATCTTACATTCTGCCCTTTCTTCCTGAGAGGGTCTCTCCTTCACCTCCTATTGTGAGCTTCCGCCCCGTTCAGAAAAATTCTGTTCTCTGTCATAGGGCTCAGTTATTGTATGATTCTGACTCTTCATATCAGGAACACTCCTGGGATGACATTTCCCAAAGTCTAATTGTCAGCCTAACCGATAATAACCCGTTGCGCATAGAGTGCCTGAAGTATGTATGGAGTGGGGTTGGAGACTCAGCAAGCCAGTTCAGATGGGATCTGGTGCTTCTGCTGGAGACTTCCGTTTCCGGCCGGTGGCGAGACGTGAGCGAGCAGACTGTGGGCACCTCTCCCCACCCTTCCTTCAGGGATGTCTTGTGGGCAGCTTGTAACTAGTCACAGCGGCAGTGTCTGCGCCATGGAAGACAGGGGTCACTGCACCCGGGCTTTCATCCTCCTCCAGGGAGCCAGGCGTTAAACATTTGCTGCACACACAGCTTTTTGGGGGCGGGCCACAGGTCCTCATTCGCAGCCCCGATGAATGAAGGCTGACCTTATTCTCTAGCTCCAAAAGTAGGCAGGGTATCACATCCTTTTGGGCTTTGATGATCAACATAAAAATGGGAAAATATTCTGAGATGGGCCAATCAGAGTCCTCTCTGACTTTTGCTGAAATGACTGGGGAAAAAGCACCCTCTGTTTTTGATGTTTTGGATTCTAAGTTCCTTTAAAGCCCGGAGCTGGTGAAGGTCATGTGGACCAGTACATAGGGATAGTCTGTTTGAGAATAAAGCCAGTACAGAGGAAAATGAAGCCTAAAGAAGGGGTGAGAAAATGACAGGGCTTGTGCTCATCATTTTAATTCCTGCACGGAGCCCCTAGATTTTGGTGACGGAGGTCAACAAATGCCCATTATTGTTTAAGCTATTTTTGGTTCCGTTTCTATCATATGCAACCATGTAAATTTTGATTTATGTAATTGTGAAGAGAATATACTCTCTCCTTCTCTTTCTTTTTTTTCCTCTCTCTCTCATACACACACATACACACACATCCCCCAAAGGCAGATAGTACCTGCCAGAAAACAAGAGAGAGGAGATTTTTCCGACAGGCAACGTGAAGCATTACATTATTACTCAAGAGCAACGTCAATTCTCCCTTTCTCGCCTTCTGCTTCCAGATCATGCGCAGGGACTTATGTACCAAACAACAGAGTCAGCAACCTTTAGTTTATTCCAACACTAGTTGGAAGTTTGGGAATTAAAGGCCCACCTCCTTCCTCCCTGTCTCCACCCACCAGGTCAAAGTGTTAGGCAGTACTCTTACCCCTACATTAAGTAGAGAGAAGCAATATAGAAATTGATATTCTCCCTGTCGGAGCAACTTTTTCAAAAGAGGAAGGACGTTACTATGCAAAGTGAATATATGATCGTTTAACTTGGGGATGAAATTGTTCAAAGAAATAAAAATTGAAAAAAATGACTCTATTTTACCTCAATTACATTAGTAAACCTTGATAGAATTAACACCCCCCAAAGTGGAAATGGGGGAGAGAAACAAGCACCCTCTTACTTAGCTGGATGGAAAGTCAGGTGACACCACCTTTCTGGAAAACAGTTTGTCCACATATGTCTAGAAGTTCGTATATTTCCATTCCCTCTTGCTGAATATTTCCACTTCTAGAAATGTATCCTAAATAAATTGTCAGAAAATCAGACGAAATGATCAGAAATTCATACAGTGATATCCGTTGCAGCCTTGTTTGAAAGGTTGGGAGAAAACTAAGTGCCCAGCAATAAATGAATAGTTACATAAATTGAGACCTATCTGTATAATAAAATACCATTTCCAAAAATAGCCTGTTAAAGAATTTTAAATATAGCCCAGATATAACATTTAAGAGAAAGCCCTACACAGACTGGTAAATGGCATGATCTCACATAAAGATGCATGTGTATCCCACAACTCATCCCGGTACAGGCTGAGAACCTTCCAATGCCTTAATGTTTTTGCATCTGCTAAGCCCTCACCCACTATCACACCTGGTAAATTCTTATTTTTCCTTAAAAATCCAGCTTACACATTATACCTTTTGTGGAAACTTTTTGGGGCAAGTTGGTGTATAGAGGGGGTTAATCATTCTGTCCTAAAGAATCCTAAAGGACAGATTCGATTTCTTAAGAACCTCTAAGCCCTCTCCTCCATCAGCGTGTTTTTCTCTGCAGCCTCCGCCATCCACTGGCATCGGCACCTGAGGAGAGATCATTTGCCATTCCGCCTCTGCGCTGTCCCCGGGCCCCTGTGAGGCCGCAGCAAGAGCCGCTGAGGCTGTCCTGAGTCCCATCCATCCGTGACAGGAGCCCACGGATAGGTGCTCTGAGCAAGAATGTCATAGATGCATATCATTTTTAAAAGACCTTTCTACTCTAGAATGTAATACTTCATAACTGTGAGATGTTGATATACATTACAAGATATGGACTTATGCCACTTGTAATGAGTCAACTATTGGGTGGATTCCATGAATAAAATCAGCCAGGCTTTAAAAATATGTATAATTGTCTCTAGAAACCATAAGGGAACCATGGAAATGACTCTTCTGTTACTAACACAAACAGCAAGCGAGGGCCTGCTGCCTCGGGCGGTGTGAACCCACAGCATGGTGTGACAAGTATACAGAAGGTGATCCTTACCCTATACTTAGTAGCCGGCTACACAAATGAAGAATGCTAGCAACACAGCCCCTGCACTCGCCTTCGACAAGGTGCCTCTTCCACCAAAGACCACTCCTCTTTCTTCCCAAGCTGTCCCATTTTCAGGCACTGTGCTATTGTAGTTAGTAATTATTATTACCACTGTTTTGCCAATAGCTGGTTATTAATGACACCAAAACTTACTTTTACTGTCATAATATTTTCCCAAAGGATTGGTCTCTTTCGGATGGGCTTACCTCGGCCTTTTCCGGTTTCCTATTCTTGGATGTTTACTTAACACCCTCGAGGGCCGGTTGGGAGACTTTCCAGAAATATTGGGGGGTCATAAGGCAACGTGATGTTTAATGGAGAGGCTGTAAAGATGACATGATCTGCAAATGTTTGAGTGGAAAGTCATCAGATGAAGTGATAGGATTCTGCTATACCATAGGATCAACGAGAGGAGTGCCTTGGCCGTGTATCTGGCTTCTATTTTCATAGCCCTTTATTTATCTGTCCAGTATCCCTTGCCAAATAGCTGTTGCGTCTTTCTCCTTCACATGATCTATGCTTTTAAGAGCAGGAAGAGAGTCCATTATTCACTTATTCAATGAATATTTACTAAGCATCTCTTGCATTTCCAATCCCTAGCACGATAGCTGGCATGTAATTGGTTTGCAACAAACGTTCAAAGAGCAAATTGGAAAATGTATGTGGCTTTACAACATGCGGGGAAGGCGATTGCTATGACCACAGCGGGAGAGCCCAATGTACAGAGAAGGAGGCTAGTTAGCGTATTCCTCCAGAATGTAGACATACCATAAGCAAATAGTTAAAGTTGTGGTTTAGCAAGTGAATATTGCTTCATTGAACAAAGATAGTGGTGACCGTAGACAAGGAAGGGATAAAAGAGAATACTAAATTGAGTATTGGTCTGGATAAATACTAAGTTTAGGATATAGCTTCCTGGCAGGAGCAAAGTATTGGGTTTTGAGAAGAGCGTGTAGTGGGCTTTATTTATATTCGCAGCATTTTATTTCTTAAGCTGGGTAGTAAATATATGGATACGCATTACATTTTGCCTGTATTTGTTGTATTTTATTAAAAAAAGAAAAGGGTCATTGTTGATGCTTGATTGCCTCTAGGTATTTTATAATTTTATTACAAATTTACGGAATTATCAGTCACTAAGTTTAGTCAGGTTGTCCTAAGTAATGCCCTTCGACACTTAGACACACCTATTCAGGTCACTGGTTAACTCTTCTCAAGGGCTCAGTGATTATTCTCTAACTGTTCAGGCCTCCAGGCTGGGCTCTTTCCAAGCCATTCCTGACCCTGCTCCAAAGAGGTCTCCATAAAATGTAGATCATGTCATTTTTCTGCTTCAAAACAGTTTGCAAGGCAAAGTCTGAACTTGCCACCCTAGCACTGAAAGAAGCCCACCACAGCTCAGGTGCTGTTTACCTCTCTGGTTGGTTTCCTGCTATAGGACACTGTGTTTCAGTCACCGCAGGTGTCTCGTCCCCAGCCCACCTAGTGCGCTCTCATCATTCTTTACTCTGTGCATTACACTGGTAAAGATGAGTGCAAATCCAGATGACTTGACTTCCCTTGTTCAGTTTGGAAAGATGCCTTCAAATAAATAGAAGCTATGGGCGACTGAGAGTCTTAAGTAAGTAGGAGACTAATTTAGACATTTCAGCAAGTAAGTATTGGGTGTACATTGGTGTGCACAGTGCCTTCAAAAGTCCATTTCCTTTTAAAAATCATCAGTTTTCAATATAATACCTGTTCAGTAAGAATGAGACGTAAAGCACATATTGAGATGGTGACAATAAGTCCACACATTAAAAAAAAAAATCTTGCGCAATAGCTGAGAATTTGATTTGTGTGTTTCATTTTCAGCATTCTTGCATATGGATGTGTGTGATTGGTAGGTAGATTGAAAACAATACTAGCCCTCAAATTTTGATTTCAATCCTAATTTTGTAAGAAATTAATTTTATTCAAATGCTTAAATTCTTGGAGTTTCAATGACCTTCTCTGTTAATCGGAAATAGTCACCCAACCTTAGCTCCAGAATCTGATGTGTCATGTGTTTGCAAGCCTTGGGGCCTATATTACAGATACCCAGTAGGAAGTCCTTATCCAGTACCTACTGCAGAACAGCTTGTCCATGAGGGATCAGTTTGCTTCTAGTATTTTATGAATCCCTCGTAAGCATACAAGTTCAAGGAAATAGTCTTAATTTGTTACAAAAGCTGTTGACTTAACACTCATGGTTTGAGCAGGTAAGATCAGAGCATACTCTACAAACTAAATTAAACTCATTCTTCACCTCGCTGTCTTTAATAATACCTGCTGCTGTAGTATAGTCCAAACGGTGGCAGATGTGGTAAGAGGGAGGACATTTACTACGTCTCTGGTTTGGCTTTAGAGAACCCCGAGGTCCCACTGGCTTCTTTACACTCACATCCAACCCTGAAAAGCCATTTTCAGAATTTTCTCTTTATTTTTAAGGCCTTCATAAATACTGCCTGTATTAAAAACTCCAGCTGGTGTTAGAAGACTTTGATGGGAGAAGGGGAAAGCAACCAGAAAATCTTGAAAACTGGGAAGGAGAGATTATATGTCCATAAGAAATAATAGTAAGAAATAGAAAACGGCGAACACTACAGGGTTAGGGTAGACATCTTTGCTTATTTCTCGATGCTTCTAAGACTCAGTGGTTGTGTGTTATTTTTCTCCCAATAAAATCCATATATTCTGAATGAGAAGACATGCTATTTGATACAACGGTAGATATGGTACATTCAGGTGTTATTCAGCAAATATTCACTTCCTACCTTCCCTCCTGCTCTTCTCCATGGAATTATACGTTTTTCCCCCCACCGATATTGGGCTTGGCTATGTGACTTGCTTTGTTTCTAATGGTCAAGAACTATAAACAGGTCTGATATTTTACTTTATTTGCAGGCTAACAAATTCGTGTGCCCAAGTGTCATGGATGCGGGCAGGAGACATGAGGCTCCTCTGTCAGAGACAAAGAACTTTATTACACCATTAACAGTAACAAGCGTATCGACATTTCCTGGGTTGGTTTCTCAAGCTCTGTCCCCGCAGGGAGACATGGACATGAAGAGGGCCAGCTGACACCGGCATTCACAGTGGGCTGCGCTGCGGGCGAGAAGTCCTGAGCTTAAGGAACCCAAATCCCTTATAAAGGATAGTGAGGATGTTTGCTTTTATTCTGGAAGGAGACCCTATTTCTAGTTTTGAAGGCTGTTTGCTGTCTATGAAAGAATAGTGTAGAATAAAGGCGGTCAGGGCCCCTGTGCACAAGACACACAGAAATGTGAGTGATCCGTGGAGTGTTGTCTCCCAACGCCAGCCTCTGCTATTTCCTGTAGATCTATTGTCATGTGGGACCAAGTCCGGTCAGGTTAGAGCCTGACAGAGAGCTACCACTCCAAAGTCAACAGGAATCAGTTGAACAGTAGTCAGCATGACAATACATAAACCTGGGAATAAATATTTATGGCTGGGATGGGTTGTTATGTAGCATCGTTGTAGCAATAATTGAATGATAGATACATCGGTAAGGGAGATGAGGTCCTGCTGTATCAAAACCTCAGATATCTGGCCTGGCTTTGGTTTTGGACCCATACGGTAAGTGATGAGGAAACTATTATAGGATGCTGAAAAATGGTAATCTGTGTTATGAAATAACAAAACGTGGTATAAAACTATTGCTTGCAGTAGTTCAGAAGACAGAAAATGTACCTCATAAGCTTGTAACATCTGGTTAGCAGATTTCTTTATTTAAATTTATATATATATAATGTTTGTTTATTTTTGAGAGAGAGAAAGACAGAGTGCAAGCAGGGGAGGGACAAGAGAGAGGGAGACACAGAATCTGAAGCAGCTCCAGGCTCTGAGCTGTCAGCACAGAGCCCGACGCGGGGCTCGAACCCACGAACCGTGAGATCATGACCTGAGCCAAAGTCAGACACTTAACCGACTGAGCCACCCAGGGGCCCCGATGTTAGCAGATTTCAAAATCATGAACTGATAACTACTAATCACAGTTTATAAAGTTCTGCAGGAAAAAAATAAGCTCAGTAAAAACTTGTTAGTTTTCAAGGAAAGCTTGGAAGAAATTTAGAGCCCAGAAATCTCGGGTTTAGAAAATAAAAGTTTTTTTTTTAAATCAAAACAGAGATGTGATTATTACAAAGACCAAATCAACAATGGACCTAACATCCTTTGTTAAGATATATGAACAGATTAAAGTATGGCTTAGTGGATCCTCTCGGCTGGAGAAAAGGGCTTCTAGAAATATTAAGGTCTCACAGAACGCTAATCTATTCAAAGTACCTGTAATTAGTCTAGAGAGAGACGTGCCTTGGAAATAATTTGGGGTGTGGCTCTTGGCACTTGGGTTTAACTTGAATTAAGTACATAAAAAGTAAACTAAACTTTTGAGAGACCTATGCTGGTGACCACCAGCCTCGACTGAAGGACACTGAGACTGTTACGGACGTGAAAAGACCCCTTGCTTCCTGGCTTTATACAGTCAGGAACTGAGCTAAAATTAAACAAAAGAAAACCAACTCCCTCTCCGAACCCCCATGAAATGATAAACCTGCTCGGCTGCCAAGAAAAGCTTATTTTCTTTTTTTTTTTAACTTTTTAATGTTTATTTATATTTTGAGAGAGAGAGAGAGACAGAGCACAAACAGGGAGGGGCAGAGAGAGAGAGAGAGAGACAAAGAATCTGAAGCAGGCTCGATGCGGGGCTCGAACTCACAAACCATGAGATCATGACCTGAGCCAGAGTTGGACACTTACCCGACTGAGCCACTCGTGCGTGCCTAGAAAAGCTTATATTCAAACGCCCTCTTTGGATAACCCCAGCCCGATGATGTCAGAGGAAGGACCCCCAGGACTAACTCAAAGTCTGTGGAGAGCAGTGGACTGCGAGTCACTACCACGCAGCAGAACCAGGATCTCATTAAGGACCGCGGTCACGAGCCTATTATTAATGGATTCTTAAGGACCACAGCCACGATTCTATTATTAATGGGTTCCACGTTAGCTGAGGATGAAGCCCATCACTTTTTCTCAGTGCACATGATTGTAACAGATAAAGGTTTCCGTTGAGGATTCTTGTACTGGAAAGCTCATGCCTCCCTATGGGGAGCGCACAGGTATTACTGATTATTGCTCTTATTCCTGTTAGTTGTATTACAGTATGTATCTGATTTTGATCCCTCTTTAGGGCAAGGGCAGTTAGCAAGTGATCATTTTAGTTCTCTACCAAGTTTGAAGACTGGACAACATTTGTTCTGCATGGGTCCAGAATGGCTATGGACCAGTGACTTACGTATTCCCTTGAAAACTAGGATTATTTGTTGTGAGTACCCTATCCCAGTTTCGCTCTTGTATATCGGGTATGTGAGGGCAGATAACTTGTGATTTTAGCCCTCAGGTCCGTGGGTCAAAAGGAGTTGCGTTCAGACCAGATATAAATTTTGGATTTTGACCCTCATTCCGACCAGATTTTGACCCTGACACTGTGATTTTTAGGAGTGCCATGGGATGAGTATATTTTGCCTGGGTCAACATAGAGACCGTTTGAGAACCAAAGGGTGAATCGTGGTACGTTGGTTGATCGTCAAGGAAACTTTCGCTTCCTCACCCTGCCTCCATGGGAAATCGTGCCCTCCTTCTCCTTGACATTGGGCTTGACTGTAATTGACTTGGCCAGTGAGATATTAGCAGATGCGATGCAAGAAGAGGGTTAAAGCGTGTTTGCATGGCTGGGCTTCCTCTTCCGGCCGTCGCCATAACAGGCACGCCAGAGAAGCTGCTGGCCCCCCAGCCAGGCTCCAGTGTTAGATGCCTGGAGCGGAGCTGTCCCCAACCCACAGACCCACAGTCCAAAAGCGACGGGCCTCAGCCACATTATACATGTTTTTTGTTGTGCCATTGAGATTCTGTGATCATTCTCTTTACACAGAAGCTGACTTACACCTAAAGTCACAGAAAATGCTCACTTTTAGAAAAGTAGAAGCAACGTTATGGATTGTGGGTGGTGGAGGGAGGGCAAGTACTGAGTCTTAAGCCAGGTGAGAGCTCCAGACAGGCGATTTGAAAGAGGTCTGTGGCCTCCTAAAATCATCCATTTCTCTGTTGCTCCAAACTGGCTTGAATGAGCATCTATTTCATCTCATGCCTCTTTCTTCGAGGTTCTCAAAATTAAACGCTGGGTGTTGCTTGTTTGTTTGCAGTGTGTAAAGTGTTGGCATCAGGTGCCCCCGGGGACAGTGAGCAGCAGTGGAATTTGGGCTCACGTGGAGTGCAGGGACTTAGTTGATCCTGTGTTGCAGAATTCTATTTGCAAGTTTAGAAAATTACCACACACAGTTCACCATATGGCATAACCGAGTTTGCTAAGGGGACTATTGTATTTGAAAAATCAAAAACGTTCACTAAATTCCCAAATCTCCCTTTCTTTCTCCACTGTCATGGTTTCCATGACTACATTTCACAGCCCTGGGTTACATCTTAAATGTAAATGATTTTCACTGAAAAACACTATATAGGGTTTTCAGATGGAAGAAAGTGAGAGAGGTTTACTCTTTCGGGCAAGTGGTCTGTGCTGATTTCCACAACTCTGTCTGGGATTGAGCACAACGCAAATGAGAAGTACATTTTTAAAAGCATGATTTCTCAAGTTTTAAAGATGGATCGTGTGACAGGATAGAAATGTCAGAGACACAAAACTTCCATGGGCAGATAAGGGTTGGTGACGATGTAGTTGTATGTAGTCACTTGAATCCTTGTATCTCTTAACAGCCCTTAAATATTCCACTTCTCTTTTATCTGTGTGGTTTGAAAACGCTCTGAGCATTCCCTTTTTGAGTGAGAAAATGGAGGGTCACATAGAGTTTTGTCCCCTCGTGAATTTCTTGGAATAAAAAAAGCAGGTAGTTTTTTCTAGTTTGTTCGTTTGTTTGTTTTATTAGGAAAGGGAATGTTAAATTTAATTCTACCTTGACTTCTTAAAAATACTCTTCAGAGCCAGCCTTTCCTAATGTACCTTTCATTTTATTGAAGGCCATATGTTGTTGTCAGTTGCATGAAGCTGTCTAGTCCACAGAGTTATTATTGTATTTAAAAGGAATACTACTCAGCTTCTGGCAGGCTGTGTCCAGAGCCAGGGGTCTTCACTCTAGAGTTGGTACGCAAAAGGAAAACTCCAAATGTGCCTAATCTTACAAATAGACAACACTGCATACACGTTTCCCACTTGCTGTAGAGGAACCATGTGCTGCTTCAAGAGGAATCACGCTTGAAAGCTAGGTTTGATGCAAATAGACCTTACTTTTATCCATTGGTATATTTCAAGGTTTCACACCTTTCCTGGTTAGTAATTAGCATGACTAAGATTGGTCCAATATTAGCAGTGTAATCTCGACCTTGCGCTAGGGAAGTTTTCTTTGGTTTTTAACTGAAGCCTTCAGGTTGAAGAATACGCACGGGACAGATCAAGAATGGGGCGTCCTGAAAGCTGCATAGGCCACGTCAGGAGATATTCAGTATCTAGTCCTAGGTCTTAGTGCTTTGTGCTATCTTAGTCCCAGGTCTTTGTCTTCTATTTCCTAACCAAGGGCAGATGGTGATGTGAAGAGAGCCGCATTGTGTTTCCAGTTTCTTTTCCCTTCAACTATTGAAGGCCAAAGTTTCTGATGAAGGTTGAACGGTGGTATGGTCTTTATCCTTGCGGAAGTGGCTGCTTCTGCCACATTCTAGCTCCTACGTGTCTCTCTTACGCACAGAGGTAAGCCAGCTGAGAAGCACGAGGAGACAGAGGTTGGGGCACCCTGGGGGCACAAGAGGAATTATATGAGGGGGTGGCTTGCATTTGTGTGTGCACACATGACTATTAGGGTATTTTGTGAATCGAATGCTTCCTTTCATGCCTATTTGTATAAAACTTCACGTATGCGTAGGTATAAATGGAAATTTTATTAGTGATATATATTAAGTGAGGTCCCAAGGAAAACCTAGCATACCAAAACTGGCAAAAGTTCGCTCAGACAGATGAATAAAAAGAGTATGCATAGGACTGGTGGATGGGAAGGGCTGTCTCCTGGACGACTTGATCAACTTACATGACAGGCTGGTTGGAATGTTTGGACTGATGATGCTGCACACTCAGCAAAGAGACACGAAAATATTCATTATGCACATAATGGGACTTTATTTGAAGAGCAAGGCAAGCACCCAGTCTGGTCCAGGATGACATGAGCAAGAGATGGACTAAAGGCGTCAGTTTTTATTGTGGTTGGGGGTGGAGCCAAGGTGAGCGTTCCCATGAGCTGGAGTTTGCATGCTTTGCACCTTCCCCCCAATGCCGAAGGAAGGGGTGTTCCGGCTTTCTTACTGGCTCGGCCAGAGATGGGTAAAAGGGGGAGGGAAGGGGGAAGCCTGAACCGTCAAAACATCAAACATCGTGATGAAACATCCAAGTGTCGTCAGACTTCCTGCTGTTGTGTGTTTTCATTTCTTTGGGATAAATACCTAGGAGTGGAAATGCTGGGTCACAGTTCCCTCATAGGAAACCACTAGTTTTCCAAAGTCACTGCATCGTTTTACAATCCTACAAGCTGTACACGAGAGAGCTGGCTGCTCTGCGCCTTCTCTAAAGCTATTCCGGTAGATGTGAATGAGATGGTGTCTCATTGTGATTTCTATTTTTATTTTCCTGATGACTAGTAGACTTAAGATTTTTCAAGGACTTATTGGCCATTTTTATACCTCTTCAAGCTTGACTTTTCTCACTCTTTAAACATTGAATTGTCGTTTTACTACTGAGTTGTAAGAGTTCTTTATATAGTGTCATTTGTTTTAATTAATTACTCTATTTATTTATTTTTAAAGATTTTATTTTTTTTAAGTACCGTCTACACCCAATGTGGGCCTCAAACTTACAACCCTGGGATCAAGAGTCACAAGCTCTACCGACTGAGCCAGCCAGGCATCCAAGTGTCACATGTGTTTCTAATGGTTTCTTATGTCTGTAGGTTGTTTTTTAATCTTTTACAATGTCCTTTGAAAAAATTTTTTAAATCTTTTATTTATTTCTGAGAGAGAGACAGACAGACAGACAGCATGAGCAGGGGAGGGTCAGAGACAGAGGGAGACACAGAATCTGAAGCAGGCTCCAGGCTCTGAGCTGTCAGCACAGAGCCCGACACAGGGCTTGAACCCACGAACCGTGAGATCGTGACCTGAGCTGAAGTCGGATGCTTAACCGACTGAGACACCCAGGTGCCCCTACAATGTCCTTTAAAGAACAGAAGATTTTAATTTTTGATGAAGTCCAATTCAATTTTTTTCTTTAAGAGTCGTGTTTCTTTTGAACACTAAGAAATATTTGCCTGAAGTTCTCAAATATTTTCTCCTAGGTTTGCTTATATATGTTTTATATTTTTAGCTTCTAAATTTAGGTCTTTGATTTTGAATTAACTTTTATGATGTAAGATAAAGTTGGTAAAGTTAAAATTCTTTCTTTTGTAAGACATGGATAATGTGGTTTTTCCAATGCCATTGGTTTAAAAAAGAAAGCAATTCTTTTGCCATTTAATAACTTCAGCTCTTTTGTCAAAAATTTATTGACCATATATGTGTGAGTCTCTTTCTGATATGTTTATTCTGTTCTTCTAATGTATATGGCAGTCTTTATATCAATACCATATTGTCTTGATTAATGTAGCTGTAGAGAAAGACTTGAAATCAGGTCTCAAATGTTGTTCTTTTTTTTTTTTTACCGTGTTTTAATTATTTTGCCTCTTATATTTCCATACAAATTTTAGATTCAGCTTGTCATATTCTGTAAAAAAAACCACTGCTGTGGTGTGGGTAGAATTGACATTAAGTTTGTAGCAGGTTGATTTGATTATTATGATTTAATATAGTTTTCTAGGTTTGTTGTGTCTTTAGTGCTTGGAGTTTGTTGAGTTCTGGGATCTGTGTGATTACAGTTTTCTTCAAATTTGGGAAAACATTAAAAAAAATTGTTTACACTTATTTATTTTTGAGAGACAGAGTGAGACAGAGTGTGAGTGGTGGGGGAGGGGGGGAGCAGAGAGAGAAGAAGACACAGAATCCAAAGCAGGCTCCAGGCTCTGAGCAAGCATTCAGCACAGAGCCTGACACAGGGCTCGAACCCACGAACCATGAGATCATGACCTGAGCTGAAGTCAGACACTTAACCGACTGAACCACCCATGTGCCCCAAATTTGGAAAAGTTTTGACCATTTTATTTCTCCATCACTTTTTTTAGTCTTTCCCTTTCTCATGTCTCCTTCAGGGGTTCCANCACATATATGTACGTACATGTATAACTACTTGAAGTTACCCTACAGTTCGCTGATGCTCATTTTTTGTTAGTTCTTTTTTCTCCCTGAGTTTTACTTTGACTAGAATTTGCTATGTCTTCAAGTTCACTAACTCTTTCTTCCATAATCTTATCTTCAATAAATCACATCCATTATATTTTTCATCCCAGATATTTTAGTTTTCATCTCTAGAAGTTCAATTTGAGTCTTTAATATATTCAATATTTCTTGAAAACATAGAAAGCAGTTATGTCTACTATTTCAATGTCCTTGTTTACTATTTCTAATGTGCGTGTCATTTCTGAGTCAGTTTTAATTAATTTATTTTCTTCTCATTATGGGTTGTATTTTTGTTTCTTTTCAGAGTCAAAAATTCTGATTGGATGACAGACGTTGTGAATTTTACCTTGTTAGATATTAGATACTTTTGTATTGCAGTTTTTGTTCAGGTTTGTTCTGGGATGTGATTAGATTACTTTGCAACTTGCAGATCTTGTTTTTAAACTTTGTTGGGTGGGACTAGAGCTGTATTTAGTCTAGGATTAATTTTCCTCTCTACTGACCCAAGACTCTTAGTTCTTTTACAAATAGCTCCCAAAAGATAAGTTTTCCATTCTAACTGTGGGAAATAAGCCCAATTTCCAGACTTGACTTTGGTCTGAACACTTCTATTCCCTTAGCACAACTCTTTCCCTGGGCTTTCCCCTCATGTATGTACTCACCTCCATGCTTTTCCCCTCATGTATGTACTCAGTTCAAGACTTGAAGGGACCATATGCAGATCTCCACAGCTTTCTTTTCTTTTCTTTTTTAAGTGTTTTATTCATTTCTGAGAGAGAGAGAGAGAGAGAGAGAGACAGCATGAGCATGGGAGGGTCAGAGAGAGAGGGAGACACAGAATCCGAAGACCGGCTCCAGGCTCTGAGCTGGCAGTCAGCACGGAGCCCGACACAGGGCTCGAACCCACAAACTGTGAGATCATGACCTGAGCCGAAGTCGGCTGCCCAACCGACTGAGCCACCCAGGCGCCTCCAGAGCTTTCTTTCTATGGAGCTATTGCTTCTCTGGTACTCTGCCTTGTGAACTCTGGCTTCCTTAGCTTCCCAGACATCCAGATCCTTCTCTTCAACTCAGGGAGACTTCTGAGCTCTGCTTGGGCTCCTCCTCCCTATGCTGCCTGCCACACAGACACCTCTACCAAACAGCTGGGAAATCATAGTGCTCACCTCATTTGTTTCCCATCTCTTGAGGAGCAATGTCCTTTGCTGCCTGATGCCCAATGTCCTGAGTGCCATTGTTTCATCTACTTTGTCTGGTAGTTTAGTTGTTTTAGGTCTGAATGTAAACTAATCTTATGTTACCCCATCTTGACTGGAAACGGGGAGCCTTTTTAAAGATAGTATTCAAAGTTGATAAGGATGTCGTAAGATGAGCACTCATATAACTATGGGATTATAAGTTGTTACAGTTTATTAAAATGCAGTTTGGCAATATATCTATACCAAAATATTCTGTTCTCAAATTCCACTTCACAGCATATGCTCTAAGGAAATAATTCAAAACACTGATAAAGATGTATGCACAAAGCTATGCATTACAACTGTTTTCTATAAAAGCTAAAAACAAAACAGTCTAAATGTTTAAAAATAGGGTAACGCTTAAATAAACTATGGTCTATCCATTGATAGAATATTATGGAGTCACTAACAAAGAGCATTCGAGAAACTTCGAATCATAGTTAGAGACTTATATATTTGAGGTCAGAAAAGTAGATTGTGGAATTAGAAGACGTTAGATCTTACCCAAACATAAGAGTTTGTAGAGAAGGATGAAAACGCCCCAAAATGTTAACAATGTGTAACTGTAGATTTAGGTATTGTATCCTCTTGAATCTTCTTTAATATCCCAGGCTTTGATTATGAGTGTACATCATTTTTATGTTCAAATGTTCATATCAAGATGATGGCATTGAGATACATTCCTTTTGTAAACCTTTAGTATTTTTTATTATTTAATTAAAATATTTTTAATTGAGATATAACTGACATATAAGTTATATTAGTTTCAGGTGTACAATATAATGATTTGACATTTGTACATATTGTAAAATCATCACCACAATAAATCTAGTTAACATGTATCATCATACATAGTTATAAAATTTTTTTTCTCGTGATGAGAATGTTTAAGATCTACTCTCTTAACAGCTTTCGAATATACAGCACATTAACTATAGTCATCATGTTGTATGTTACATCCCTAGGACTTATTTATTTCACGTTTATGTATTCTATGTGTTTATAAGTTACGTATATTTATATATTTTATGTTTAATTTTAATTGTGTAAGGATCTGAAATTTAAATTTTTAATTTAAGCAACAGAAATTGCTCTGGAGATCATAAATGTAGTCATAATGTTGCTTATTTTATTTAACATTTTCTTTCAGATAGGCATTGTTTTAGCAATAATCTTAAAGTTTCTCTGAAAAACAGGCCCAATTAAATGTAAGCAGCATCTGTGAAGCACAATGTGGTGGGTCCTATACAGCTTGTATCTCAGAATTGAACTTCTATTTCTAGGCTGATCAGTAAAGAATTTGAGGAGGGGTGGGATATACAGCTTGGTAATCATGCCTGAGTGCTCCTGCAACTTGCCCTTAATAATTTTAATATATTAATAATGGGGATGGCAGAAGATTAAGAACAAAGTCAGCAATTTCAAACTGCATGAGTTTTCTATTCTGTGTTGCCGGATGTGGGATCTTGGGCAGGTTGTCCCTTTGATATGGGAGAGCCCCATAAAGGCAATTCTTTAACTCTTCAATTGTAGAGCAGAACTGCCCCTGGGAAAGCTACTCGAGGTGATGTCGCTCTAAATGACTAAAGTCCTACTATCGATAATCTAACATTTTGTGTGTGTGGTAAGAATTGTATTTCTTCTGCATTTCAGTCCCCTGAGAAGAATTGTTTTGTTTCTTCCTCCTAAAAGATTCGGGGGAAATGTTTTTCTTGCCCCGGTGAGATTCCTGGTTTGTTGGATCGGGTGCTGGAGCCAGATGCTGAAGGAGCTGCCTTCTTGAGACACTGGCGAGACGCTAGCTGTGGCCGCGGTCTTCAGTAACCCAGGGGTGATACTTTGAGGAGAGGTCAGTTCTTCAGACCAAGGGATGGGACCCTGGGAGAATCGGAGACTGCCAGGAACGAAAGCTGAGGAAACTAGTTAGAGAGCTTTAGTTAGGTGTGCATGGTGGAGCTGCTTGCCCACAGAAAGTTCTGGCAGCAGCCGCAGTGGGTACAAATAGGCTTGAGACAACACACCTGAGTACCCTCAAATGTAACCGCAGACCCCCTGAGGGTGGTGAAGCCCCTGTCAGGAAAGGTACAGGTCCAAGTCTTGATAATTTCAGCACTAACATAAAGGCAACCGTAATTGGATCCACAAGCTGGTGAAATTGACCCCCTCCATGGTTCTACATGGCGCTGCCCTGCGTAAATTTGGCAAGAAAAACACTGACCCGACATCCAGTTCTAGAAAACAGGAAATGATGAGACACCGAACATGATCAAAAGGCCTAATAAGTAGGGCAGTAAGAGCACCTCATGGGATTGACCGAGGCCGTTTGGTCCCGGGTTGATGATCAAATGTATCTTTTTTAAAGGGGCCAGAGTCTAGCACATACTCATTGTCTTGGTTGTTGGGCTGCTTTTCTTTATTTTATTTTTTATTTTTTTTGTAAATATTTGTATTTATTTCTAGGAGAGAGAGAGAGAGAGAGAGAGACAGCGTGAGCAGGGGAGGGTCAGAGAGAGAGGGAGTCAAAGACTGAAACAGGCTCCAGGCTCTGAGCTGGCAGTCAGCACAGAGCCCAACGCGGGGCTCGAACCCACGAACCGCGAGATCATGACCTGAGCGAAAGTCGGACGCTTAACCGACTAAGCCACCCAGGCGCCCCTGGGCTGCTTTTCTTTAAAAGGAAAGCATTAAATGTGCTAGTTAGTCATCCATTACTTCATGGCAAGAATAGCATTTTGAAGCAGCAAACCCTCCTGGAGTTAGCTGGGTTGAATTTTTGGCTTCTGTGTTTTTTCAAGGCCTGTATTTTAAGCTAAAAAGATTTGTTATTATGAAGCTTAGTACACACAGAGCACTGTTGCATTAAGATTAGTCTCCTTACATCTATTATCTAATTGGGAAGATGACAAGTGAAAGATAATGCGGCCTCTGTTATGGTGACAGTTATGCTTCCAATAGTTTATAGTTCTCAAGATGAAGGGTGAGTCAGATCGGTAAATTAAGAGTATAAAAATACAAAGCAATATGAATAAAACATTTTAGAAATGAAAAGCTTTTAAACTTTTCTTCCTTCATTTTTATACTTGCTGAATTCCCTTATTAATAAGAATTATGTTTTTACTACCAGAGGAACCAGAAAGCTATTATCCACCAGTAAACTATGTTATTACTGCCGTGCATAAGCTTTCACATGTATGCACAGGAAGTTCCTCTGGATGCAGGAAAACCAAAGCTGGGAGCTGGAGTTTTGTGTAGAGTTTAGGCAAACATGGGAAGGAGTTCCTTGATGTATTGATCCTTGATGTAACAGGCCTGATATACTTAAGGAAAGTGAAACAGAAGTAATGTCATGTGGTAATTTACAAGTCTATGGGATGGAATAGGAAGACCTTTGGGAAGCATTGTATGTTCAACTGGTTTGTTGGCTGACTGAATGTTTTTGGCCCCCAAATCTTTGCATGAAATATATCATTATGTTATGGATGTGTTTGAGATGTTTATTTCCTTCAACAGAAAATTTTAGTACGGTTTTCATTTTATGAGCAAAGTTCTATTTGAAATTCTTACATACTGGGAAAATCCAGTAGCTTCTGGGACATAGAAATTAAGAAACTTTTCCTATAGACAATCCGAAGATGGGGCGCTTGGGTGGCTCAATTGGTTAAGCGTCCGACTTCAGCTCAGGTCATGACCTCACGGCTCATGGGTTCGAGCCCCATGTCGGGCTCCGTGCTGACAGCTCAGAGCCTGGAGCCTGTTTCAGATTCTGTGACTCCCTCTCTTTCTGACTCTCCCCTGCTCATGCTGTCTCTCTCTCTCTCTCTCAGAAATAAATAAAACATGAAAAAAATTTATGAAGATAATAAACTCATGTAGTTATTTTCCAAGTGTGTGTGTGTGTGTGTGTGTGTGTGTGATTACTCTTCTTTCTAACCACTTCCAGAGATCTTGGAAGTGCGAGATTTGAGAGAAAAGGCATCTTTTGGTTTGGAGTCCTGCTGGAACCAGATCCTGAAGTGAGTATCTGGCCACATGGTTCATTTGGGAGGAGCTCACAGGAAGTGCAAGGGAAAGACTGGAAAAAGCGACCCAGGTAAGGAAGAGTGAAATGGGCCTCGGGTTAATCAGCAGGTCACTGCTGCAGCACTGGGTCTAGCTGGGTCTCAAGAATCTTTGAAAAGCCGTTGAGGGGTCCTCCTCATTCTCCAGCAAAGGA
>NW_027527932.1:2927562-2939131 GCF_008692635.1 Crocuta crocuta
CCCCCCCCCCCCCGCCCCAGTCTCTCCCTTTCTCTCTCTTAGATGCTTTCATGTAATTAGCCAGCAGGATAATAAAATTGATCTTGATTGTACTTTGTTTCTTTTCTTTACAGTGTTACAATTAGCCTTTCTCCTTTTAACTTCCATCTTTCTGCCTCGGTTGACATGCCTAATTAGCCAGATTTCTCTTTTTGCCAGTTTTCCATTTCTCCTGCTTTGCCCATACTTCCAAAAAGGGACACTTCCATCTTCGTTTCTCAGGATAGAATAATCTTCTATAATCGACTGAAAGGCTGTCTGTGCCTCCTTCAAACCTTGAAAAAATGTCTTTATTTGTAAGTTCAAACTGTCACACTCAGTGAAACCGGACATTAGGATGTTATTGGTGATTGTTGGAAAGACAAGTCTAGTGGAGTCAAGGATGAGGGCCATCTTCCTAAGTGTACAAAATAGATCGATATCTGTATCCACATTTACATCTGCATCTATGCCCAACGTATCTGTGTACTATGAATTGACAAATCCTTAATATTGTGACAGTGATTTTCTTTGAAATTCTTTGTATACCTGGAAAACTGCTGCCTTTCAATAAGTGTCAGGGCTGGGATTTGAGTGTGGGGCCCACATTCCAAGTGTATGCTGCTAGTTTTAGGTTGATGGCCCTCAGGGAAAACAGAATGTGGCTTAGGGTGGGTCGCAGGCAAAGCTTCCGGGCCAGCCTGAGGTTCCTCTGTTGGGAGTGCTTCAAATCGATATAAAGCTTGCTATCACTCAGATTCCTGGAGGGCTCTCGCGCTTGATGGGGGATATCACCTTCCCTCCGGGGAAGAAGATGCTATGGGTTTTTGCATGGGAGCCGTACGTGGACTGCAACACGGAGGGTCTGGAGTGCGACAGCAGACGCAGAAGCAAGGAGCTCCCGTAGGATAGAGGGGGAGGCAGTAACCCCTCCTCATTCCTCCCTGCCCTCACCTCCTCGGCCCCCATGAGGGGGCCCAGAATGCTCTGGGCAGTGTAGAGCTGTGTTCTAACACATCTCAGTTGACCTTGGGCAAGTTGTGGGGTGAGCTTTTCTAGAAGCACTATTGTTCATTATAAGTTGGGAGATCTGACATCATAAGAAAACTGTGTGGGGGCCAGAAAATGGCAATTTAAAGAAGTGACATTTCTACAGAGCTTAAAGCAGGCCATGTACTACCTTCCCATACGGTTTCTCTTTTGATCTTCTCCATATCTAGTTTTCTTATTTTTATGATACGGTTCCCACTTTATAGAAGAGAGGCTGAGGTCTACAGAGTTCAGATGACTTACCGACTCCCAGCCAGTAAGTTTCAGAGAAAGAATTGGACTTTTTCCTGAATGCATTCTCTCCTTGAAACTCAAGGCTGAAGTGTAGCACAGATTATAACAAGTAGGAGAATTAGAAGGATTCGGTTGTCGGTTCCCATGTCCTTCTGTTTTCTCTCTGATTTATCTTCCTGATTCTTTTTTTTTTTAATTTTTTTTAAATTTATTTCCAGGAGAGAGAGAGAGAGAGAGACAGCATGAGCAGGGGAGGGTCAGAGAGAGAGGGAGTCACAGACTGAAACAGGCTCCAGGCTCTGAGCTGGCAGTCAGCACAGAGCCCGACGCGGGGCTCGAACCCACGAACCGCGAGATCATGACCTAAGCGAAAGTCGGACGCTTAACCGACTAAGCCACCCAGGTGCCCCTTATCTTCCTGATTCTTAATTGCCAGACGCAATCGTGCTGCTCGACACTCCTGAAAACGAGAACACAAAATACTTTCCATTGGGTTCAGAAAGCACCCCTCCCTGACTCAGGCTTTCCTGGAATATCGGGTGTGGTAACTAACCCAGCGGGTGCATTTCCTGAGGACCCCTGGTCCAGGGTCAGCCTCCTCCTCCATCCGCTCACGATGATGACATCAGCCCACACAAGGTGCCAAGCACTTGGCTAAGCTTTTTCCATGTTTTATTGTATGTAATGTTCACACACACATCGGGATATTGGTGACATCACTGTCCCACTTCATAGTCGACAGACTTAGAGCTTAGGATATTAGCTCAGCTGCCTACGGTCATGGGGTTGATTCAACAGAGCCGGGAGGCAGACCCAGATCTGTCTGTCGCCACAGCCCCAACTCTTGAGCATCTGGATAGGTTCTGTCTCCCTCACTTGGACGCTGCCTTCCCCTCCAACTGAATGACTGACATAAATGTCATATGAGGAGGATACAAGGAGTGTAGCAGGCAGAGGACGCCCACATTCCTTGTCTGTCACACCTGCTGCCTTCAGCCAAGAAGGGTGATTTCTCCTAAGATCATGGAGTCCTTTTCCTCAGTCAGTGCTGTTTCCCTACATAGGCATTTACATTATCATAATTTGTCTGCCTTTGCGTCACATGTTCCTAGTCATCATTCATCCTGTCCTTAAATTTCTCCTTGCTTCTGCTTCATCCCTACTTTTCCTCTGAAAGTCACTAATATCACTTCGCTCAGAGTGGAATTGCAAGCCGATAGCAACCTGTTGTTGAGTATTTCTTGAGCCAGTCTCTAGAGTATCCTTCAATTAACATGGGATCCTGTGGAAATAACACAATTCATGCAGTCGAAGGCAGAATTATTCTTCAAATAATTAAGCAATGGTTAGTGACTTCTATGCCAGCCCCTCATCAAAATTCCTGATCTCAGTGACAAAATACATTTTTTGAGCTTTGTCCTCTCTTCAGGCCGTATGTCTACATTTCTTTTTGTCTACCACCTGTCACATTTTAGGTACATCAAAGATTGCTAAATGGTGAAGTCATAAATGGGCAGCTAGAACTTTTATGAAGACATTTTCCTCATAAAACCCAAACTTGTTGATTAACCAGTGAGACTAGTATATATGATAAAATTGATATATGCTTCTTACCTGTAAATTATGTACAATTATGTAAAATGTATGAAATCAAATAAATGCTAATATATAAAACACATATAAAAACCACATATATGCGATAAATCCATCCTGTGTAAAATAGTATATGTGTAAGGTAATCAATATGACATATATGGATTTTATATGTGCACGATTATGTGTTTCTCTCCTATATATGATTTTATATATGTGTGTGATCTTAACACTTTAAATCAAGCCTAGGGGTCCCTTGTAGCCTGGAAGTCTCATCTCTGAAGAAATAATCTCTGTGGTCTTCTCTCCCAGCGCTGCCTGCGGAAATCTCCGGCCGCTAAGCCAAGAGTGGGACCACAAGCAGTTCAGAGTGGGCTCAGGGTGGTGACGTCTGGACACAGCCATGTGGGTATTTAATGAGTCTCCCTGTTGGCATGCCGGGCTGAGTCTAAATGATTTGGGACAGTCTCACTCCTCCAGGGCCGTGGTAGCGTTCCTCGTGTAGGTCATGGCTTCTGAGCCTCACGCCGCACTCCAGGGGGCTCTCCTGACTGACCTTTGCTCCTCAGAGGATCTGCCCAGGCATCATTAGAGGCATGACTGGCTATTTTAAAGAAGAGGAAACCAATGTCTCCTCATGTGAATTGTAAACTGGCTTGTCATGAAGTGGCTAATAAATGCCAGGAACAGGATCAGAGCTGAGTTCTGTTCCTTTTTTTTCAATGTCTTATTTATTTCTGAGAGAGACAGAGAGCGTGAATGGGATGGGGGGGGGTCAGAGAGAGAGGGAGACACAGAATCCGAAGACAGGCTCTAGGCTCCGCGCTGTCAGCACAGAGCCCGACGCGGGGCTCGAACCCACGAACCGTGAGATCATGACCTGAGCCGAAGTCGGACGCTCAACCGACTGAGCCCCCAGGCGCCCCAGGTCTGTTCTGTTTCTTAGTTTATGCTTTTCCTCCTAACCTTTGTCTCCGCCCCCTTCCTCTCCTGCCACGCCCCAGCAGGGTAGGCAAGCTCCCTGGCACTGTGCTGTTTGGATGACGTGTGTGCTACACTATTTTGACTAGTGTAAGTATGGAACATACGTAGATTCTTGCTTCTGTAGACGTCATGGTTTAAAAGTCCTACCGTGGTTGTCAGCCTGCTTGCAGCCTTATGCCATTTTACACGGTTGACATATGAGCCCGTCCCTCCTTCATGCCCTCTCCCCCCACCCCTTCAGCAAATTGGGTTTATAATAGAAACACTAACTCAGCGTTAACTAAAGTGATACTGTCAAGTGATATGATAAGACTGCTGGGTGATGTTTTATGGTAATAGATTCTCTTTGGGCTTCGTTTCCAAGATCATGAGATGGCGCCTCATCCCTTAAAGGGCAAATAGAGAGTGTGGAAGCCACTGCAGCGTGCAGTCTATGGCAAGTGTGTCTCCATTGTATTTTCATTCCCAGCTCAGTAAAACAACACAGTAATGACAAACAAACAAACAACTACAACAAAATCAACAAACAGCCCCCCCACAAAAAGATGTTTTGTTCAAACACAAATTTTTTTTTAGAAACAGAATCTCTACATAAGGAGATGAGGTGTATAAAATGAATCATAATATTGTCCAGCTATCCAATCTCACCTTCCCATGAGGCTGCTGAGCATAGTTATTACTATGGTCATAGTCCTATGAACCCCTTTGTTTTAACTCTTAGTATGAGAAGTATTATAAGTCTCTTCCTTGGTTTCTCTTACCTGGTTTAAGACAGACAAAATTTTCAAAGGAAAACAAAATAAGAAAATCAATGTACAAAGAATGTGAAGAAATGTAAAAAGTATTAGAATACTGAGCCTTGAAAAGATTCTGCTCCTTGGGGCGCAGGAATGGCTCAGTCAGTTGAGCACCCGACTCTTGATTTCAGCTCAGGTCATGATACGGTGTCTGAGTTAGAGCCCTGCGTCGGGCTCTGTGCTGACATTGTGGAGCCTGCTTGGGATCCTCTCTCCCCCGTCTCTGCGTCCCTACCCCACTCATGCTCTCTCGCTCTCAAAATAAATAAATGAACTTACAATTAAAACAACAACAACAAAGGATTCTGCTCCTGTCTTAGTAACTTCTAGTGCCAGGACTGGTAGAATTCTGTAGCTTCCTGGCTAGGCTGTGGCCTTTCTAAATCTGTTCCTTATGCCAGGCACCAGCTTAAAACTTGGCTTGCGTACCTATGATCTGTGTGATACGTTGCAAGTTACGAAAGCTCGGTTATTTAGTTTGGGAATAGTCATGGGAATAATAAGAGCGTCTACTCTATTAGATTGTTAGGAAGATTAATTTTGAAGTTTATTTATTTGTCTTGAGAGAGATAGAGCACAAGCAGGGGAGGAGCAGAGAAAGAGGGAGAGAGAGAATCTCAAGCAGGCTTCGTGCTGTTGTTCCGAGCCCAACATGGGACTGGATCCCATGAACTGTGAGATCATGACCTGAGCTGAAATCAACAGTTGGATGCTTAGTCGACTGAGCCACCTGGGACCCTGCCTATTGGGTTATTAACTAATGAAGGATTTGGGGACAGAGAATAGCTATCATAGGGTTTAGTCGAAAAGTTATATTGTTACACTTTTGGATACTGAGTCAAATAGCCTTGCACATTTTTATAGGCCCTTATGTTGAAAATCCAAAAGACACAGAAATAAAACCTGAGACTTTACAAACTTTCAGAATGTTAGGGAACCACAAGTCTATGGCCCAAACCACTGCTAGCTAGATACCCAATCTACTGGCTCGCTCCCTGTGCTTACCATGTGTGGTTACTGCATGGGGGTTCTTGAGAATTATTGGTCGGGTCTGAAGCGTTTGGACATATATCGTTTCAAATTCCTTTGTTTTGTTTCTTTTTGTGGTGAGCACAGAATAGATGCTGCGGAGGGACACAGCTACATTTTGAGCAGAGTGGCCTGACATTTGTGTTTGGAGAGTGCCACAGATATATTGGTTACATATCCATTCCTGGGCCAACGATCATTCTGTTTGCACATGTTAGGTCTGGGAAATAAGGGTAAGTGGGTTGTGTTAGTAAGAGGGCAGATGGCTAGATCTTTCCCGGCGAGCAGACTGCTCAACCTGCAAAGGCTTGCACCTGGCTGCCCTGCTGTCTGGCTATCTGGAAGTCCCTTGGATGACTTGGTCACTCCTACTCCCCAAAGATGGGTATGAATTTGTGCACTGTCTTTTCAGTCTGGAAAAGGATGTGGGTACCTCTAGTGGCTTTGCCTCTTATCTGAGGAGAAATCAGATTCTTTGAGCAAAATGCTACTGAGCCGGTGTGTGTACTTCTTTATACAGACCAAATGGCCAAGATTCTTCTCCAGCATTTTCAAAAGAAAATGTGACTACTAACCAAATCAGACTCACCGTTGAATTAATCACATTAGAGGTCTGTTCCCTTCTTGTCCCTACACAGATTCTTTACAAAGTAAAACGATACCCTAAAGGTATCGCCTGCCCAATGCAACATGGAACTCAATTCAGACAAAGCCACTGTGACCAAATTCGCCTTCGCAAACTGCTCAGGTTGTCACTGTGCTCCCAGGAGGTAAGCCTGGAGCATTCTCTCTTTGCTCAGCTGCTCACGACAGCCTCTCGAAGGCCCAGGTAGTCCGGCAGGAATTCTTGATGAGGAAAAGATGATGGATTTAAGAACCAGGATTGTGTAGCCTTGCAGCTCTATGCCTTTCACTGAAGCAGAGCAAGAAGGCTTAAGGATGGAGTCGAAAATGTGAGGCCTGTGATAAAACGACTTGTCCCAATATAAGATTGGGTGTCACTCTATAATATCTCTGGGACTGTAGCTGAATTAGAATATCGCAATGGGATGGCCTCTTGGGGTGCTAGGATGCAACAAGCCACACTGATCTCTGATACCACCGTACCCGCGAAGGGGGCTGGGGGTGAAGGTGGGCTGAAGGCCAAGCTCAGAGATTCTGGTGCCTGAGCCTGCCTTGATGCCACAGACAAGAAATCTCATTCTGGCTAAGGTTGCCTGGCAAGTAATTGGCAGGATGGAGTGCTAAGCCAGCAGCCGCGGTGTCAGAGAATCTGACCTTGGGAAGATAATGAGACAAGGAGAATTCAGAACAGATGAAAGCCAAGAGCACCTACTTTATCTACTGACAGCCAGAGAACACCTTCATGCTCAATCAGTTCCTGCTAATGAGACAAGATGGGGCAAGATGGTAAAACAGCAGTAACAGGCAAACTTTTTTTTTTCAGCTTAATGATCTATAACTTAGTTAGATAAAATTGTCTTTTAGGTCAGACAGCAACATAAGTCTGAGCATAAAAAATACAAAAGCAACACCTGAATCATTTGGGTTTTGTTTCCTCTGTGAGGGGAGTGCCGAGGCTGAAGGCAATAATGAAATCCCTATACATGTTGACCATGCCGTTTCCCGGTCAACCCTACTAGAAGGAGAGTGTTTGAATACGGTTGTGCCGTGGCCAGTGATTTCCTTAAATCATTCTCCTTCACAAATCCTGCTACTGGCTGTTTTTAACATTCACAGGAATTTTAACATGCACTTGACACTTTGAATTAATCACTGCTTTAGTCTTTCTCTGCTGCACTGGAAGTGATTACATGCCTCCTGGAGATGACAGTGCAATCCTCATAAAGATTTGAGTACATACCGACAGGAGAGTTTTTGGATACCTCCTATTTTCTTTGTAGTTGCAGAAATAGCGCCTAGGTCACTGGAGAAGGGTCGGCTCGCCGGTAAGTTTCATTAGGGTGACATTCACTAGGTGGCTAGATACATAGTGTCGTTTAACCTTCCCTCTAGCCCTAGGTCACAATTCTTAATTAGCTTTGCTTATCCATGAGAAACTGAGGGCCCACAGAAATTATGAACATTCTCTAGAACCCGGTGGGTAGCATGCCACCTTTTGTCTTTTTATTGCCCAAGTTCCTGTCCATTTCACTGCATCTTGATGCTAATAGGCGGTTTTTCAAAAACAGATAGATGCGTGGGAAGGGATGAAAGGTATAATGCAGTAAAACAGAATCAATGTCTTTAGGACATGAGACAAGTGTTTCTGTTTCTTAATTAACTTTTTTGGAGAAATATACAGGGTTTTTAAAGTAGCGTGATAAGACATTAGCATATTGTCCTTGGCAGCATCGGTGACGCCTCTTCCAGGTCAGAAGCAGGTTAATGGGCTCGTAAGCAACTGAAGACCGTCTTCTTATCTGATGCTACTGGCCTCTGCTGGAGAGTTTCCTTGCCTTCTGAAGGGGGGAAAGGCTATGCCATGACCTTTATCCTCTCTACCTGCACAGCTTCTCCCTCAGTGCACGCACGCACGCACACACACGCACACGCACGCACGCACACACGCATGCACACGTGAAATCATAGGCAAGATGAAGGAAATGAGAGCTCCCGTGGAGACTTTGGAAGTGGACCCACCTTCTGCATGGATTCTCCCCCAAGGCAGGAGTTGGGTCTCCTCTCTGCAAACCTCAGGAAGACTGAGCCGTGGGAAGCAGTTAGTGGCTTCTTGACGTCCGTGAAATATATCGTCTGAGGAAGGGTTTCTATGATGGGAAGGTGACTGCTTCCTCAGCGTGGCTTGCGCTGCTCTGCTCCGGGTGTCACAGGGTCAGCTTTCATAATAAAACGGTACCGTGACATAGCCTCAGTGGCCGTGTTCAAGCCACCATTTATTTTTCTCATTTGCTTACAGAATCTGCCCAAGCTGCCCCCACATGGGTGGGGGAGATGGAAGACTTAGGGGAACGAAAGGGCCAGAAAAGAGAATGCTGCCTCTCTGTCAGTGATCGATCTTTTTATTCTGCATGAAATTACTCATTCTGATATGTTAGGGTTTGTCTGTCACTCCTCTCATTTAAAAAAAATTTTTTTACATTTATTTATTTTTGAGGAACAGAGAGAGACAAAGCATGAACAGAGGAGGGGCAGAGAGAGGAGACACAGAATGTGAAGCAGCTCCAGGCTCTGAGCTGTCAGCACAGAGCCCGACGTGGGGCTCGAACCCACGAACTGTGAGGTCATGACCTGAGCCGAAGTCGGACTCTTAAAGCAACTGAGCCCCCCAGGCACCCCTGTCATTCCTTTTGTTAAAATCAGTTTCTGGGGTACAAAATCCATATTCATTGTAGAAAAGAAAATAGAAAATACAAATAAGCAAAAAGAAAACTTCTTGACCATAATCACTCTTCTAGGGATAATCATTATGAAAGTCGTTACAATGTGTTGTATAGTCCTTTGTTATTATTTCGATTCATATATATTCTTCCCCCCACACACGTGTTAACATAGTGAAACTAACACAAAGTTCTTTTTTTATAAACTGTTTTTGCTACTTAATTATATACGGGCCAGTCTCTGGCACCAAGAAATATATTTCCACATAAAAAATTCAACATGACACTCCACAGTATGGAAATATCATACTTCATTGAATCAGTTATTGAAATTTTAGGCTGTTTGAAAATTTCTGATACTTTTCTATGTGGTAGAGTTTGTGTTTTTGTATAGCTATCATTTACTACTTGTCCAACCAATTCCTCAGAGTAAATGTCTTTAAATGAAACCTATGGGTCAAAGGATATGCACCTTAAAAAGCAGTTTCCAGGGCGCTTGGGTGGCTCCGTTGCTCGAGCACCTGACTCTTGGTTTCGGTTCAGGTCGTGATCTCACGGTTCGTGGGTTCAAGCCCGGTGTTGGGCTTTGTGCTGTCAGCGTAGAGCCTGCTTGGGATTCTCTCTTTCTCTCCCTCTCTCTCTCTGCACCTTCCCTGCTCTCTCTCTCTCTCTCTCTCTTTTTCAGAATAAAGATTTTTAAAAAGTAGTTTCCATGTTTGTTAAAAAATTGCAGAAAAAATGGGTTTGTGTTGCTGTTTTGATTTGGAAGCCTTGGGAAGTGCTACTCCGCTGGCGGCCCCGCCCGCTGCTCTGGCTTTGAAGCAACAGCCTTGATCCAAGTCGATACTCTGCACACTCTGAATACTGCAGGGGGTCATTCCTTGAAGGAGACAGGGTCCTCCTGGCTGCTCTTTTCCTCACTACACACATCTGAAGCTGTAGATGCGCATGTGTGGCAGGGATGTGAAGGAACGGTGTGGACGAGAAGAGCTAAATCCTCTAGTGGGCAAAACAAACAAACAAATAATTACTACATACATACGTACATACATACATACATACATACATACATACGTACATACATACTTCGATTCAGCTACCATCCAACTATAGGCAATTTATCTTCCCAGTAGCTGAGAGAGCTTGAGAAGGTAGTCATCCAAAAATTAATAATCTTAACATTCACATCATTCAAAAGCGCTAGGAGGTCACCTAGGGGGCAATTATTTTTTCTTAATTTTAAATAATTGTTCGGTGTTTCCTGATGGGTTTGGAGATCCGTTTTTCCTTGTTTCTTACTCTGCCGTCTTTTTTTTCTTTTTTTTAAATGTGTTTTGAGGTGTTCTGGTATCAGTATGCTTTTGACTTCTTGAATGTGTTCTTCTGTGTAATTCCTGTAAGATTTTCCCCTGTGGTTACTACTAGGCTTACACAGGTTGTCGGAAACTTACAACCCTCTATTTTAAACTGATGACGAGTTGACTGCAATAGAGCTCATATGCATCACACCTTCTGCTCCTTTTCTCCCTCACATTTCAGGGAGGACACGACTGCCAGCTTGGTTCCCTACCCAAGTGAGGCTGTGGGATGAGGCTTAGCAATCTGAAGTCTCTGGGCAGGCTCACTAGACGGCTGGCAGTAGTACTATATTCAGTAACGCGCGGGCCATGGATTGGATTCCGTGCCCTAGCAGGGCCTGTACGGCTTGTTTGGGGGCCCATATCAAGCCTGAGTTGCACTGAATTCCCTGATGAGGTGAGGCCCAATTTTGCAGGGCTGAGGTCATGGGCTGTGCGCGAGTGCCGCACGACACAGAGCTGCTGGCTGGGCCCCTGGCTTCTGTGTGCGCTCCTTAGTGCCTGGTTGGACAAGCCGAAGGCCGCGTTCAGTGCTGAGTGGGGCTACACGTCAGACTCCCTGCCCTGGTCCAGTAAGAGGAGCAGCTCTAAACTCAGTAAAACCCTGTGCTTGCTGTCTTACCTCAAGCTGACTTGCACCCCAAGTTCCCCGACTGAACGGGGCTCCTGGCTTTGCTCTGAGAACTACTGGCTTCTGGGCGCCTTTTCCCAGTTCAAGCACACTGGGTGCTGTCACGAGCCCTTCGNTCTCCTGGCTCGAGCAGCACTGGGCTGCACAGCTTCCAGAAGCTGCAACCAGCCCTTCTGGTCAGAGGGGGCTGGAGACAGTCTCCACCGCAGGTGGGGCTGTGACTCTGCACCTCGGCCGGGTGCGGGCAGACAGGCTCAAGGGCTGGCAAAACTCTTCGTCTGAGGCTCTGAACCAGGCAGATCTGCGCCCGGCCGGGCCCCCGCTCAGAGAGCACCCCCAACTCAGGTCCCCAGGTGCGCCGCGCCGCCGGTGGGGGTTACTGCTGGGACTCCGTCTGCCGGGAAACGTGTGCCGGTCGTTGCAATTCCCTCTCCCTTCTTCCCACAGATGCCGGAGGCTGAGCCCCTCCGATCTGCCCTGCAGTCCCTGCGGTGCGACATCAGGACAGGGTCTCCCACAAAGTGACCCACAGTG
>NW_027527932.1:2939223-3035111 GCF_008692635.1 Crocuta crocuta
GGGTTCTCGGTTCCCACCTGAGGAAGCAGAGGCTCAGGGAAGACCTTTCCGTGTGGTGCCGTGTGGTCCTGGGGGAGGGGCAAGGCGGCCAATGTGTAGGTGCTTCTCTTACACCTTTTATTTTAAGTTAATTTTGAGAGAGAGAGAGAGAGAGAGCGCGTGCGCGTGTGTGCAAGGGAGCAGGGGAGGGGCGGGGGGGGAAGAGAGAATCTCAAGCAGGCTCTGCACTGGCTGGGCCTCAAACCGACGGACTGTGGGACCATGACCTGAGGCAAAGTCAAGAGTTGGAAACCTACCTGACTGAGCCGCGCAAGTGCCCCCCCCCGTCTAACGCAGTCTGCCATAGTCTGAGGTGCGGGGGTGCGTCAGCCTCACGCTCATGGTCTAGGATTCTCTCCATGGCGTCTTGAATAAAAAATGCCATATGTCCCCATATTTCCTTGTAAATGAAATAACTGTTTCAACATCTGTAGCATTCTGAAAATGGCATCTATTGACTATGGGTTAGTGAATTAGTTGCCACCCTGTATATTGAAATTTTGTTCTCTGGGAGACTGTGGAGAATATTTCCGCATTCAGTGAGGGATTGTTCTAGATTACTACTGAAGTTCTGTCCAGATTAAGGTTCTGTGGCTCACTGGCAATATTTTATGAATGCCGTATATCTATTTCTCCATCACCGAATGGATAGAAAAGGGGTCTATGCTTATTTTTATTTTCTCAAATAATACAAATTTTACATTTTATTTTCTCCTGACATCTACATAAATGTTCTTAAGTGTTGATAAGATGCTATCTTTCTGTCTGACTCATTTATCCATTCATTATAGTATGGTTTTCTCCCCTCCCCCTCAACTTTTAAAAATATTTGCAGACACAATAAAAACAGAAACAAAATCCAAATGAGTTGGACAGAAGTTGAGTCCAGCAATGCATCGGCTCCGTGTTACCTGAAAGGAATGACCAACAATCAGTGAACTGAGGCGCAGAGTTTGCGCCAGGAGGAGGGCCAGCCAGTGGTATTCGAAATTTACAGAATGGAACCAAAAATCGCTCCACAGAGTTTCCAAATGGAGACAAGTACAAGAATCAAGAAACACACCCAAATATCTGGTTTAGCAGCAGAGCAATGGAGAGCGATTTAATTCTATTATACATCTTCCCAATGCCCTTAGGAAAAAGTTATAGTATTATATATTATATTATATTATATTATATTATATTATATTATATTAAACTATAGTGGGTTTTGTCCTTGTGGTACCTGGACTACCTCACTCAGTGTCTACTAAGTTCATATTTCTACTGTGTTTCCCCTAAACATGTCACCTTACTATGTTGACCTGCCTTGAAGCATGTCTACTCCTTAATCAGCCACTTATTTAGCTGTGTGTGTCTTTTTGTAGTTTGGTTGAAGAAAACTTAGACATTTTACAAGTGTAATGAAATCTGCTTTTTCCAGATTTTGCTTTCGAGTGTTATTTCATGGGTATTCTAACCACTTAACTTGACTATTCTACTGCAGCATTCTCTCTGGCACCAAGTTAGTTTAGTTTTTATAACAGCTTTTGATGTGGTCCTTTGTCAAGACTTATCTAACAGCCTTTATTAATTACCCTATTGGCCAGAGAGCCTGCGTGGCTCAGTGGGTTGAGCGTCCGGCTTCGGCTCAGGTCATGATCTCACGATTCGTGGGTTCGAGCCCCCCGTCGGGCTCTGTGCTGACAGCCAGCTCATAGCCTGGAGCTGCTTCCGATTCTGTGTCTCCTTCTCTCTCTGCCCCTCCTCTGCTCACACACACACACACACACACACTCTCTCTCTCTCTCTCTCTCAAAAATAAATAAACGTTGAAAAAAATTTAAAAATTATTCTATTGGTCTTCTCCCTGTGCATGTGCTCATTTCCTCTCTGCCCTTTCCTCTCCTTAGAAAGATGATGCTTTCGGAGGTAGTCTTTTCAAGATACTGCAACGAAAGGGTTAACGGTCATGGAGTCAGCCCTAGTTCCCTCCAGGTTTTCAAAACTGGAGAAGCCTCTTGAAGTGTTTACTCCCTAGAACTCTGCTGAGGCCCGACTCTCAGCGTGGCTCCCCCCCCTTGGACTTGCCCGCGAGGGGATCTTCGGAAGAAAGATCTTCTTAGTATGTACGGGTTACCCCCGCCCCGCACACCCCGCTGACCCTATCTGTGTAATGGCGCCACCTTTACATTCTGTGCTCCCCCACTACGTCTGTCTAAGGCCCCTATTCTCATCATCACAGTGTAGAGGGGGAAAAGACTGTGTTTCTTGCTTCAATTACTCAATAATCAATTCTTTCACCCATGAATGACATCAGTTTAAAATAACACATCTGCACATACCAGCCCTGCACCGTGTCTAAATTTTCCTCCCTGCCGTAGTTATAGTCTTGGAATTGAGAGGGTCTTAGCATCTAGGTGTGGAGCAGTAGTGGTGATCTGAGAGGATCTGGGGAAGTCTAGCTTCCTATAAACTACGCCAGGACCCTTTTCCTTTCTGTCTCTTAAGAGACATTTGTGTTAATTTTTAAACAACTGGTAAGAGAAGAAACATTTGAAGCCAATCAAAAGCTGATTTTATCCCCTCCTCTATTATCTATGGACACACTCTACGGTTTACTATAGTTATCAGTCAGATCATATATTGCTGTGGTTCCTCTAGGCTGTAGGTGTTTTGAAGGTGAAGGCTGTGTTTTGCCAAACTCCTGGTACACCCTAGGTGCTTAATAAGAGTTTATTAAACAAAGGAATGAATACTGTTAATGCAATTGCACCCTGGACATGTGACAATAGACCTTAGGCTGGGAGGCAGGGAATTTGTGCAATAGCCTGGGTCCACCAGTAACTAGCTGTAGACTCCTCAGGAATTTACTTAACTTCTCTCATCAGAGAAGTTTCCTTCTCTGGTATAATAAAGGAGTTGAAATCGCTCTTCTCTTCTAGAGCTTTTCTATGGCCTATTTTTCCTAGTGACATTTAAAGTCCTTCTCCATCACCTGTGATAAATGAGTCTTTAACCGAGAAAAAGACTGGTGGCAGGAGGTAGGGCTGAGAAGGGGCTCCGATAAGCCGGGGGCAGTGGACAATCCCCAAACCCTATTCCTTGCTTTCGTAATTCCGCAGGTGACTCTGCCCACTCCCCAAGTTTTCCTTTCCTAATCGCTTATAAAAATGTTTACAAGATCGTATTTTTCATTCTTTGAGTACCTGTCACTGATGTCGGGGGAAGGTGACCCCGAGTCATGCCGGGTGGCTAGCAGCAAGAAGCTGGGTGAGGATTCGAATGTGACCACAACTCAGACATTGATTCCTAAGCCTTTGTTTCAGTAAAGTGATCTCAGCCACCTGGATAAGAGCTATTTTTTTTAAAATCTCTCTTTGTAATTGCACCTTCTTATAGGCATGATGGATGGTCAGGGTGACAGGCAACATCTGCCCCTGACGGCATGTTATGTTGTCCTGCAGAGAAAGCAGTGTGGTCCAGTGGACCCCTCGGGGCGGGGCGAGTCAGAGAGTACAAGTTCTAACCTCAGCTCTGTCCTTCAAACTCATGGGATGACCTTATGGAAGACGCTTAACTAATCTGTGGCTCTATTTTTCTTTTTTTATCATCCATAAACATGGAGGAAATAATAAGTTTTCAGCCTTTAGTGGAAGAGTGGCTAATAAATCATTAGAACGTGCTTGGCAATAAAATGCTCCGCAGAAAAGCAGAAGACTAACAGCATGGAAATGGAGCAGAAATTGCATTTGTCTGGGAGAAGTAAACTTTGCTCAACTCTGCATGAGGGGAATTGAACACATTTTCGGCAGAACACCTTTGAAATGATGAGCAAAGGTTTTACTGGACCTGCCTGGCTCCTTGGGCAGAATGGGCTGGCGAGAGGCGGATTTCAGCATAGCCGGGATCGAAGACTGCGGTCCCTTATGTGATGTATGTGCTTACTGGAGTTCTAATTCTGCTTCAAAAGGAGAGTCTGAACTGAGATGCCAGTTCCAAAAAGTCGATGTAGAGCCTGGGAGCAGACAGTCAGGGAAGGAGCAGAAGAAAGGAGGCCTTTGAATGAGAGCATCTGGTTCTATGGATCTTTTTTTTATGTTTTCATCCTGTGCTAGTCTGTCTGTGCCTTAGGGGCAAAAGCCCAGAGTTTCTCAGATTGCAAACACTGCTACCTCAATAGTTTTAAAAAAACAAATCCAATTAATGTCCCCATCTAGAACTCTGAGGTTTAAATCTCCTTCTGTCCCTGGACAAAATTGCTTCCTCTTCCGCTCACTTCTCCAATTCGAGTCCCATTTATCCTCAAATCCCCTTCCTCCAGTAGTTTTTCCAAACTATACCAACCATGGTCTTTCTTGTTTTTAATATTTTTAATTATTTCTGAGAGAGAGGGACAGTGTGAACAGGGGAGGGTCAGAGAGAGAGGGAGACACAGAATCTGAAACAGGCTCCAGGCTCTGAGCTAACTGTCAGCACAGAGGCCAACGCGGGGCTCGATCCCACGAACCGTGAGATTGTGACCTGAGCCGAAGTCGGAGGCTTAACCGACTGAGCCACCCAGGCGCCCCCAACCATGGTCTTTCTATTTGATGACTTTGGACTCTGTATTTGGCCACAGCTCATCTTGCTAATCTTGATGTAGTACCTTTGTGCAAATTACATCGAGGCTCCCTACCCAGTAGGTGAACTACAAAACACCCCACCTGCTCTATTCTAGGCANGGGAAGACACCTAACTAATCTGTAGGTCTTCTTTTTTCCTTCTTCAGTCCCCACTTTCAGTGCACACGCTGCTAGGTTCTACGTGGATCTCCGGATGCATTATCATCATCTCTGGCCCTGCCAGGGTGTTCTCTGGGAGCAGCTGCGGAAGGTCAGGCCTCTGCAAGCCCGGGCCCCGCGGCGCCCGGCCCACGCGGACCCGGCCTGGTGGACTTGCCGAGGAACGGGTAGCCGCAGGGCCCGTGTAGGATTAAGCCCACATTCTTGCCTCTGGTTGTCTCTGGTTGCCCGTGTCCCAAATCCCCATGGGCTTCTCGTCCTCCTGGTGAAAATGTGCTTTCGTTGTCTTTTTATTCCCCCCGAACAGTTTTGCTCTCGTTCCGGAAACAATGCGTGCTCTTGCACAAATCACTGGAAAATAAAGCGTACAGAATGTTCGCTTCCCAACTCCCAGACTCTTTCGTGTTGTTTTCTAGACTTTTCAGGGTTGGACACACGTGCACATCCTCCTGTGTGCATGGACACACACACACACACACACACACACACACACTTGCTCCAAATGGGATCATCTAAACTGTTTCTTCTATACGCCTAAGTTTTTCGTCCAGCATGATGTTCTCAGGAATGAATGGTACCTTTTATGCTTATTATTAAATATGATTGGGAAAAGCAGTTTTGAATAGCCACAGGGTGTTCCTTTCTATAAATATGTTAACATTCACTGTCAAACCCTCAATGGTGGACATTAACATTGTTTCCAGCTTTCTGCTCTGGTAGACGAGTATAAAGATAAATATATCTCCAGCCTGTTAGCTTCTCTCCCTCCCTATCACCAACCCCTAGTCCAAGTGACCACTGTCCCTCACATGCGGGACTTCAGTACAGCCCGGGGGTTCGGTGCGGGCTAGAGCCAGAATGCTTAAGAGTGGATCCTGGCTCTGCTGTGGCTGATCTCCCTTTGCCTCAGTCTCCTCATCCGCTCCGTGGACGCGTCGCTGGTAGTGGTACCTGCTTAAGGAGATGTTCAGAGAAACAATGAGTTATCATATATAAGGCACTTGGAATAGTGACCAGACGTAAGAGGTTTTCAATACTATCTCATCAATAACTCACTCATCACTTTAATCCACTCTTGCCTGGATGTGTTCCATCATCGGTGAGGTAGCTGTCATTCCATCCTGGCACTTTTCCAACCAAACTTTACAAATACGTGAACGTCCACTGGATATATGCAGCATAGCCCCTGTCTAGATGGAATGCGGGAGCTCAAGTATACACAGTATTGAGGAGGGGGTTATCCCTCCCCCTGTATTTTCAGAGGAAAACATAAGTTATGATTTGAAGTACTTTCTTGACGTTCATTAGGCCTCGAGTGAAGCAGTGGGGTTTTGTTTTCTCCATTTTCTAAACATTGTGCCACATATCACCTTAATTTGTCCCTAAATTCATCCCTACCTCAGACAGAAGTTTCTCACTAAAGTCATTAAGAATCTGTAGTGATTCATTGAGAACTTTGTGGGAGAAAACAGTCCAGATTTTATTTGATAAATTCTTCAGAACATTAATTTAACATCTTGTTCTCTAAAATATGTTCTCTTTGGTGGTGATAATTATTGCGGATGTGAGTGAAGCTGAGTTTGAATCATTTAAGACCTCAACATTCACAAATAATGCCCAGTGGAGTTTGTTTCTGAGACGGATATTTAGGCAGTAATTCAAATAATGAAGTCTTGTTGTGTTTTAAGAAAATCAGCAATGAAGTAAACAGTTTGTACTATGGAGATAATTACAGGGGTCTCTGTAAAGATGGACTTCTCTCACGCAGTTATGGAAGCAGTCTGGGATTTATAAAGGTCTAATCTTTTGAAGAGGCATTTGTTTGGGGTCAGCAGGATCACAGGAAAAGTTTGGGCCAAATTATAAAATGGATCAGCAATGAAAAGCCTGTGACATTAGTCGAACAGAAGGGCTTGTGTAATTGCCAATTAATACCAAGGGATGACCCTCATCCGTGCTTTGAACACAGCCTCTTCCACCAGGAGTATTTTTGTCTCACTTTTGGCAAGTTTCTTCCTTTTACTTTTTTAATTAAAAATTATTTTTAAAATGTTTATTTGTTTTTGAGAGAGAAACAGAGCACAATCAGGAGAGGGTCAGAGAGAGAGGGAGACAGAATCTGAAGCAGGCTCCAGGCTCTGAGCTGCCAGCACAGAGCCCGATGCGGGGCTCGAACTCACTAGCCGAGCTGTGAGATCATGACCTGAGCTGAAGTTCGGCCACTGAACCGACTGAGCCACCCAGGCGCCCCTGGCAAGTGTCTTTACACCAACCTTAATCTCTTGTAGGGGTATAGTATCATTTTTTAGGTTTTAAAGACTTGACACTTCTTCTAATGTTTTTTTTTTAAGTTTATTTATTTATTTATTTTGGGGAGAGAGAGAGAGAAAAAAAAGGAGCAAGAGAGAGAATCCCAAGCAGGCTCCATGCTGACAGCGCAGAGCCTGATGCGGGGCTTGATCTCACAAAGTGTGAGATCATGACCTGAGCCAAAAACAAGAGATGGATGCTCAACCCAGGTGCCCCAAGTTGACGCTTTTCTAAAAACATATCAAACTGTTAGAAAATAGAAAAAAAAAAAAATCTGTGACCCCGGGAGCACTGAGCCCTGCCTCCCAGCAGCGGCCTTGCAGAGGTGGAGAATTCTGAGGGAGGAGCTTTGCAAGGCGCAGCTGGCTACACCAGGCCAGAGTCTTTGCAAAGATTCTTAGAGACTCAAGTGATGAGAAAGTGCAGAGACTTGCAAAGCTCTCAGCGGAGCCCCCGTTGTCTACCCCAGGGTCTTTACTAAGCCCTCCCTTTACTCGGGGGCCGATGAGAAGTTCAGCTCATCGACAGCCAGGGTTTTGCCAGAGGACTGGGGTGCCAAGCCCGAGCAGAGTTGGTTGGTTGCTGGGCACCTCGTGGAGTCAGGGTGGGGTCTGGAAGGTTCAGAAGCCTTTCCCTGTGGCTCCGCAGAGGCTGAGCTGAATGGAAGTGTAGTTAGTGACACCCCATCAAAAGCGGAGGGACTCGGAGAGGGTCTCAGAAAGCCCGAGATGGGTTCTGCCAGCCTCTGTAAGTCACTTTGCTATCTCTTAAATTCACAGACTCTCCAGACCTGAAAAAGTGGCATTTCTTACACGATGAATAAAGATGAAAGTCTCATCGTAGCGTATCAGTGAGGCGGGCTTTCTCCCGAATCTCCTGCTCTCTTAGTGCAAACCCCTTTTGAGCGTCTAGGTTAAAAAAGGAGAAGTATGGAATGGAGTCACAAGCATAAACAAAACAGGCCTGGCCTGACTCGTAGCTCCATCTACTCATGTTCTTGACCTTCCTGTCACCACCCGTCACCTTGAGACTTGCCCGAGGCTCGCACCACTGACACCGTCTAATCTTGTGCGCTTCCATAACGGCTACATTGTGGTACCAGCATTTATTAGCTTTCTTGACGTGGTGTTTCTTGAACCTGCAGCAGAAACAGAGAACGTGAGCTTGTACAGACCCCTCCCTCGGAAACACCGAGGGACTGAGTGTCCTGTGGCTTTACCAAGGAGCCAAAATGGCGAGCATGGGTCGATGGACGTCTCGGTGAATAATAGGAGGTAAAAATTCACTGATACGCTGAAGGGAATCTATTCAAAGCACAGACCCCCCCCCCGCCTCAAACAACCCCACACTTACTCAGGTGTCTGCACTTGGCCCTAACTCTTTGTTCTTCTGGGTCATGGTGCCCCTGGAAACTAGACCCCAACTACAAAACCGATTTTTCTCCGGCCTGACCACAGCCCACGTCCCGGGCAAGCCCCAGAAATGGCCACTCGAGAAGCCTGCCACCTCCTGCTGTATCTGGCCGAGAATCGACACCCGCTCCCACCACCCCCCCATGAGTGGGTGCGTCTGCAACCCTCTCACATCCTTCAAAGCCCCTTAAAAGGCCCAGCCCGACAAGCTTGGGGCTGACACTGCTCTAGATGTCTGGCTCCTGCCCTCCTCTGGAGTGAGTAACCTCTGTCCCGCTCGGGGCTCCAGTCTCTGTGCAATTCTTTGCCACCCACGTCATGGGTCACCCGAACAGTACACCACATGCAGAATTTGGGATGTTCTACACATTCTACAGGGCAGTTGACCTGGTCTTCTTAATAAAGCAATGGCATGAAAACGAGAGCAGTTATAAACTTAAAATGACTTTAAAAACCATAACAAATATGGTGTGCACATCAATCTGCTAGTGATTCAAGGCTGCTAGCTGGAAAGAGACCATTGTAGGAGAGTCAGGACTTGGAATAAGACTTAGTATTGGGTGACATTAAGGAGTCGTTGATTTTATTTGTCATAATAATGATATTGTGCTTATATAAGAAAATAACTTTTTAAGAGGTGTTTATAGGAATACTTACAAATAAAATGTCATACTTAGCATTTGCTTTAGTCTCCCTCGGCAGCTAAAAGATGCAAAATGGAAAAATGTCCATCATTGCTCAGTGTAGATCAGTAGTCCCTGGAGACTAACTCTACCATTCTCTCCGTTACTGCATCTCTTTTTAAATTTTCAAATTAAAAAGTTAAAAAATGTGCGGACACTGATTCTCCCTGCTTGTTCATGTGAAAACAGCGAGGCACTTGATTTCTTCAGTTGTTCCTGCCAAATGAATTAATTGATAAATAAATGTTATTTTTTCTGATAGCGCTTTAGTGCTATCGATGTTTGCTCCTCCAAACACTTAGTAACCATGAGTCATTTGTTCATTTATTCAATGAACCCCAACGAGTTTAATGCCAGGTATAAGCATGCACAGAATGCTCTTTCTTTTCCTCCTTCTGATTCTGGAAATCAGACAATGATGTTCTTCCCTCTGTGCCGCTGTCCACCATTCTCTCCCCTAAGTTTGATTCCATCCACATGAACCACAACATGGGATTTGCTGCCTCCGCATATTCCATTCGAGCGGAGAAGGTGGCAGCGGAGGGGGCAAAACAAAAAAGACAGTGAACTTTAGAGGTGGCTAGGAATTCAATTTCTGGCTCTCCCACTTACTTGCTCTGTGACCCTTGGGTACATGTCGTATCTTCTGAGACCCTCGCCAGTAAAATAAAGGCAATGCGTGCTCAATGCCTGGCGGCGCCGAGGCTGTAGGCACCCCACCTGTGACCCCCCCTGTACTCACGTTCCCGTGTGTGCCGGCAGCTTCCCGTTGGATTGCGAGTAACTTGCTCTGTGAGTGCTCCACAAGACGAGCGAGCATTTCTAATACATTTTAACTTGATCAACGAGTGATGGTTTGCAGTATGAGTAGTACGTGACGCCGAGCATCGCATGCTCACCACTGAGCCGATGAAAACTGAAATTTGCTTTGATATCCAAGTGCTTTGAAGTACAAACGTAATTTGTTGCTAGAACAAATTGTGCATGCAAACCAAGGTTTTAATGTATGTTTAAGTCTGCCCGAAGGCTCTCTCTAGACACAAAGGTTTTCTTTCGTGTGCTTCAGTTTCTCTTGGGTTCTCAAAATGCTAAGTAAAATCTTATTAATTACTTGGGACCTGAAGGCATGGTTAAGTGAGAAAGTGGGAAGAAGAGATCAGGAACGAAGATGTAGCAATGGTCCAGAGCAAGGGGAGGTAACTGATTTGCAGATGCTTGTTTTTAGGAATTCTTAGAAGTATTTGGAGAAGGACTATAAACTTTCTGCAGTTATGTAAGAGAAGGATACGGTCATTTTTCTTTCGGATGGGTAATTCCATAGTCCTCGACAACCTGGAGACATAGCTCACACAAAGTTTCTAGAATTAGCACCCTTGTCATTACTCAGATGATCTAGTTGGAGAAATTCTGAAACCTCTCCAGTGGGTCCGTGAGGCGCAAGCATATTTAGAGATAAAGACTCAAGTACTGAAGGCAACCAGCAATCCAAGCCAGTGTCTAACGGAGTACGATCTCATGGGTAGGGCAGAGTAATAAGAACTTCTGGAAAGTACAAACACTGCTACGAATACCCACGTGGCTCCAGGCGGTGTATACAGTTTGAAACTGAACTCCAGTAAGCAACAACGTCCTCCCTGTGTAAATTAATAGTGTAATTAATCCTTCTTTTGTACATTAATAACCAGTCAGGGATAATAAGAGTACTACTTTGCAATATTGTGCTGACAAATGAATTTATATATGTGAGATGCTTTTAACAATGCGTGGCACAGGGGCGCCTGGGTGGCTCAGTCGGTTGAGCGTCCGACTTCGGCTCAGGTCACGATCTGACTGTTCGTGGGTTCGAGCCCCGCGTCGGGCTCTGTGCTGACAGCTCAGAGCCTGGAGCCTGTTTCAGATTCTGTGTCTCCCTCTCTCTCTGACCCTCCCCTGCTCACGCTGTCTCTCTCTCAGAAATAAAAAAAAAAACAAAAAAACAATGCGTGGCACATAGCACAGCAATATAAGCTTTGGGCAGATATTATATCATCACACAGCCTGCTAGGAGAGGGGTGTGGGAAGAGGAGGAACAGCTCCTCAGGGTCAGGCCCGAGTCCCAGCGAGGCGACCGATACGTTGATCAGGGAACAGAGGGAGAAATCCCGGCGGATAAACGAGGCGAAGTTCCCAGGGTTGGGAGAAAATCACTAACACTGTGGCTCCCAACCAGATGGCAAGTTTTGTGAGAACAGACACTGTCTTCATAACTCGGCCCTCGGCTCCTAGTGCAGAGTCCGGCACACGGTAGATACTCAGGAAACGTTTGCTTAATGAAGGACTGAAGAAAATGGAAGTGTAGGTAACAATGAATCTTACATGGACATAGCGGAATATTTCTAAACCTCCTTCCTAGCCATTTACTTCACACTCCAAGGAGTGTCGAGGATTTCGGCTGTTACCGTTCAAGGTATCGGTGCCTCGCGGTGACAGGACTTGGGGCACGTGGGGGAACAAACCTCTCCCCTTTCTGGCTTTCTTGCAGGTCAACACTCTTCATGGTTTGGGAAATCTCTGCTACAAATCTTCTTTTAGGAAAAGGAGCTTTATTTCTCTTCTCTCAAATCAGCCGACTCAACCCCGCTTGCGTCAGGTGCCGTACTGAGCTGCCCAGAGGAGCCTCGGGTTATTTGTTTGGGGTTTGGCAGTACCTCTGGTGCATCCAGAAAAATCTCTTTACGTATATGGATATATCGTTTTGTCTTCTAAGTCAGCTCTTTTAGTGAAGAAGGAGCATTCATTGGCCTCCCAGTATTTGGTGCCTGTGAACCCCCACGCGTGAGCGCGCATTCGAGTTCTTGGGTTTCCATCAGCATTCGAGTTCTTGGCTCCACACCCTCACGTCTTTTAAATCATTTCACGATTTACTTAAACTCATTAGAGGTTTCTGTTACTCGCAACCAAGTGAGATTGGATTAAGTTGCTCTCTGAAGTGTTAACACTGGAAACACATTTCTTGCTCTTCTTGGTGGGGTTCGGACTTGTCCCTGGGAAGCTTTCCGAATCTGTGTGTCCCCTGAAAACGGAGAGAACTGCATTTCCCACCACCACGTCCTTCCCCACACCCTCTTCCTCCTGTGTCCTTCCTGATCTGACTCATTTCATCTCTTTTAGTGCATATTCAGTGTATGCATCCTCAACCTGGCTCCAAGCTTCTGGCTTCACCTGTTACTATTATTTAGCTATTATTCACCAAATATTAGGGCCCCATGACACTGGTGGGAGCTGCTACCATCTTCTTGGCAGCTGGAAATGGGTTTCTTCCCGAGACTCCCGACAGACTTCCTTTTTCTGTCTTAATGTGTCTCTGCTTCGANAACCACTGGGCTCAGCAAAGAAGTATGAAGTCAGAACTCAGAAGAGCAAAATCTTTGAGGGCAGAAAACCAGAGAGAATTGAGCTAAAAAAAATCTGTTCGCTGTTTCCCCTTGAACTATATAGAAGGAGGCTCCAAGCCGGCCAGCAGTCAGAGCCACCGAAAGGCTGGGCTGCTGAGTAGAGATTTCAGTAGCCAGGGAGAGCTGGGGAGACTGAGGCTGGTCCCCAGTTCCTGCCCTGGGGGGGGGCGGGGGGGCCCCGCCCGGGGAGGAAGGGCACATTTGAGATAGACTCGCTGCTAACAAAGCCACAAACACCCCCTGATGAGGCCACAGTGGTCTGGCTCTGCACCTATCTGCCAAAGGAAATGTAACTCTCTTTGTGGGAAGAGGACATCACTTAGCAACCCCACGCTGCTTCATACGGGGTGTGTGACATTTAATGCAAGATTATTTGTCATGCTAATAAAACAACAGGACCAGGTGACTCTCTATTAAAAGAAAAAGAAGTGGGCAGCTGGATGGCCAAGTCGGTTGGGGGTCCGGCTTCAGCTCAGATCCTGATCTGGGTGTTGCTGAGTTTGAGCCCCACGTCAGGCTCGCTGCCGTCCGTGTAGAGGCCACTCTAGATTCTCTGTCCTCCCCCCTCGCCCCCTGCCCTGCTTGCACGCTCTCAGCAATAAATAAACATTTAAAAAATGTGAAGTAAAAATAATACCATGGGTGATTCCGATGTTAGGGTTATCATATAGGAACTTTAAAATAACAGATTAACATGACCAAGAAAATAGGATAAAAGATAAAAGATTGCAGAAGACACACAGAACCTGTGAAGGTGAAATGGAAAATTCTAGAATTAAAATGTCCAATAACTGAAATTAAGGATCTAGTAAATGAGTCTAACTAGAAAATTAGCGCAGAACTGAGGGTTAGAAAACTAGAAGTTAGGTCATTAGACAGAGAAGCGATGGAAAATCCAGTAGAGAGCAGAAAATAACATATTGTGGAACAGGTTACCATGCATGTAATTAGAATCCCGTAAGCAAAGAGAAAGAACTGTCCAGAAGCAATCATGGAAGAAACATAAAAACCAACCAAGAAACAAGAAACAAAAAGAAAAAAAAAACCCACCAAAAAACATCGCACGCGTAATCACATCAGGGTCAAAAACTGACGACAAGAGAGAACATCTTAAAATCAGACAGAGAATGGAGAGAAAATATTATTTTCAAGGGGACAATAATGAAACTGGCAGCAATTTTTTCTAGAGAAGTGGGTGGAGGCTAGGAGACAGTGGGATATCTATATTAAGAGGAAATATCCTTGGTAAATGTAAGTGAAATACAGACATTTTCAGACACTCAAAGACTGGGAATTAGTTGCCAGTAGACCCACACTAAAAGGAAAACAACTTTTTCCAAGTGGGAATGAAACCCCGTATGGAAACAGGGGTGTGCAGGAGGGAATGAAGGACACTTTTCATATGTAGAAAAATATGAATAGAGATTGGCCATTTAAATTAAAATTTTTTTCACTTATTTTTGAGAGACAGAGAGAGACAAAGTGTGAGCAGGGGAGGGGCAGAGAAGGAGACATAAAGTCCATAGCAGGCTCCAGGCTCTGAAATGTCAGCACAGAGCCCCACACAGGGTTCAAACTCACAAACCGTAAGATTATGACCTGAGCTGAAGTTGACCTCTTAACTGACTGAGCCACCCAGGTGCCCCAAGATTTGGCGTTTAAAACAATAGTGTCTTTTTTTTCTCTCTGTGTTAAACTACGTTTTCTGTTACAAAATTTTGATCATAGCTTCTGTAGCTACTTTTTTGTTAAAAACATATGAGCATTTTCTTATGTCCTTAAGTATTCCCATGCAATATTATTTCAATGACATTAATGATAAAGAAAATTGCCTTAATTTCTCTTATCTCTATTATTGGACATATTTGATTTTGCCCCCAAGTTTCGCTAATAAATAGTGAAGTAATGAACATTGTTATATACAGGTATTTAAAGCTTTAAATAGATGAAGACTTACTTCATCAGGATAAATTCACAGAAGTGGGATTTCTGCGCGCGCTATACCTCAGCACGGGCTGCTCTAACAAAGTACCACCAACGGAGTGGATTATAAACTTCAGAAATAGATTTCTCATAGTTCTGGAGGCAGAAGTCTAAGGTCAGAGTTCTGTTGAGAACCCTCTTTCCGGTCAAGACTATCAACTTTCCACTGTATCCTCACCTGGCAGAAAAATGGCGAGCTAGCTGTCTGGCCTCTTCCTTCCTATGGGCTCTAAGGCCGCTCCTGAGGACCCCTCCCTCATGACCTAATCACCTCCCAGAGAACCCCCACACCCCCCGCCACCCTAAAACTATCACACTGGGGATTCAGACTCAACATATGACTTGAGGCCCCCAGGGGATGGGGTAAGACGCAAACATTCAGTCTATAACAAACAAGGAGGCAATTCTTTTTTTTTTTTTTTAATATTTTTATTTATTTCTAGGAGAGAGAGAGACAGCATGAGCAGGGGAGGGTCAGAGAGAGAGGGAGACACAGACTCAGAAACAGGCTCCAGGCTCCAAGCTGGCAGTCAGCACAGAGCCCGACGCGGGGCTCGAACCCACGAACCGCGAGATCATGACCCAAGCGAAAGTCGGACGCTCAACCGACTAAGCCACCCAGGCGCCCCTGGGAGGCAATTCTTTCAAACAAATTTTATACGGATTGCCAAATAGGCCTCCAGAAAGGGAGCATCATTTTACAATCCCACCAAATTGTTTTGGCTGCTTGTCTGCTTGTTAAGTTCTTCCCCTGACTTTTTCCGCTTTGCAGAGCTCTACCTTGATTTTCATTGTTTTCTCTATAAAATAATTAGATGGGAAAAGTGAAATGATACCTGGAAAGCAAACGCGAAAACATATTTTTCTGCTTTCGGATGTCTCTGTGAAGTGTTAGAGGGAATCAGATGTTTTCCAGGCTCAGTCACCACAGTCTGCCTTTCAACTTTCCAGGGTCAGTCCTTAGTCATCTATAATGGCTCTTGAAAAATCTGAGGGCTCCTGTGAACGCAGACAACCGTAACTTCCAGACTGCTTTTTCCTTCCGGAGGTTTCCCCGCAGACCTCACATAGGTCAAAAGCTGCAGTTCTCCGAATTTACCACTAAGTGTCAGGCAGGGAATAGTCAATCGCACATGTTTTGATGATTTCTTCAGGCTTGCAGCCTCTTTCCCGTGGACACGGTCAACGGGAAAGCACATTGTAGAAGCACACAGTGAGCTTTCTCAGCCACTTCTCTTTAGAGCCTGAGAAGAAAATAATAATCTGGCGCTTTTCTCTCAAAATTAAAAAAAAAAAAATCACCTTTTTATTCACAAAAATACCTTCTTTAAGCTTTCCCCCCTGTCGTTCAGTTACTTGGTATTTTAAACATTTTTCAGCGATGAATCTTCATTGTCATGTTTATATTAGTAAGATATACACCTCAGAAGACTCCCGGCTGAATGCAAATCAAGCCCAAACACTTCAAGTTAGTAAACCCTGTAAAATAAAATACTTGGGGAGCTTGGGTAGCTCAGTTGGTTAAGTATCCGGATCTCAAAGTTTGTGAGTTTGAGCCCCGCATCAGGCTCTGTGCTGACAGCTCAGAGCCTGGAGCCTGCTTCGGATTCTGCGTCTCCCTCTCTCTCTGACCCTCTCCTGGTTGCATTCTCTCTCTCTCAAAAATAATAAAAACATTGGGGCGCCTGGGTGGCTCAGTCGGTTAAGCGTCCACCTTCGGCTCAGGTCATGGTCTCGCGGTTCGTGGGATCGAGCCCCATGTCGGGCTCTGGGCTGACAGCTCAGAGCCTGAAGCCTGTTTCAGATTCTGTGTCTCCCCCTCTCTCTGCCCCTCCCCGGCTCTCACTCTGTCTCTCTCAAAAAGAAATAAAACACTTTTAAAATTTAAAAATAAATAAAACATAAAAATAAAATACTTATTCAGCTCCAGCTATAGATTTGAAAAGACTACACTAATCCATCCCCTGCATTACCACTCAGGGTTTTCATACCAGATTATATCAAAAAGAGAGTCTTGTCAGGTGGTCCATAAAAAAAGCCAGGATTCAAATAAAAAAAAACCATATGGCTCAACACATCATTGTAGTCAACATTTTCATAAATAACTTTTTCTAGGAGATGTGAGAGTCCCAAAGTTATTTCCTGCTGCTTGGAAATATTTTTTACCCAGATCAACTCCTGATTCCAGATTGGAGATGTGACAATTATGGTGGAAAACTCATACTTTAGGAAACATCCAGAGAAAGTGAAACACTTTGATCAAATAACCAAACAGACAGTAGAGGTAAAGGCATTCTCTTCTTTGCATTTGATTCTACTACACATGTAGGTCTATTTCAAGGTTCACTTTTGTTATGAGTTGAATTGTACCCAAAAAAGATGTCCTGAAGCCCCAGTCCCCAGTACCTCTGAATGTGACCTGTTTTGGAAAGAGGGTCATCGTAGATATAATTATTTAAGATGAGGCCACCCTGGAATAGGAACAGGCCCCGTCTTTTGGTGTGACTGGCGCCCTTATAAGAAGGGAGGTGACCATGCGAAGACAGAAGCAGAGGTGCCTGAGTGGTTCAGGCAGTTAAGTGCCAGGCTTCAGCTCAGGTCATAACTTCACGGTTCTTGAGTTCAAGCCTTGCATCAGCTTGCTGCTGTCAGTACAGAGCCTGCTTCGGATTCTCTGCCCTCACCCCTCTCTGCCCCTCCCCTGCTCTTTCTTTTTCTCTTGCTTTCAAAATAAGTAAATAAAAACTTAAATAATAAAAAAAAAAAAGGACGGGGAATGCCACGTGATGACGAAGGAAGAAGCTGGAATTGTACAGCTGCAAGTCAAGGAATGCCAAGGATTTCCCCGCAGACCCTTCCCCAAAGGAAGGATTCTGCTACGGGTTTCAGAGGAAGTTTGAACCTGCCAGTGCCTGGATTTTGGACTTTAAGCTTCCAGAACTGTGATATAATACATTTCTGTTGTTTTAAGGTATCCCGTTTGTGCCACTTCGTTAAGGCAGCCCCCGGAAACTAATAAAACTGTCTTTAGAACAAGACAAATTCCTTAAAACTACTTAAAATTGTACTCATTTAAGAGTTAGGGAACTAGTTCAACAATTTGCTAGAGTTAACAGTTAACGATATATAATACAGAAATAAATATATATCCAGCATTTTAAAACTAATATTAAAGGACATTCTTCTCAATTTGTTAATGAGTCTGTTTTGTAATGATAGGCTTTGTGCTCTCACGGACTGCCATGTGATGGTGGTAGGAATCAGTAGCGCCATAGCATGCCCTCAAGTGCGGGCATCCATTTGGTGTCTCTTTAGGTTTGCCTGTCCCCGTATTACTATGTCTCTGAAGACAATGGTCCTTCAGAATGTCTCTCAAGGCCAATTTTATTTTTTTTTTATTTTTATTTTTTTTTAATATTTTATTTATTTCTATGAGACAGAGAGAGAGAGACAGCGTGAGCAGGGGAGGGTCAGAGAGAGAGGGAGTCACAGACTGAAACAGGCTCCAGGCTCTGAGCTGGCAGTCAGCACAGACCCCGACGCGCGGCTCGAACCCACGAACCGCGAGATCATGACCTCAGCGAAAGTCGGACGCTTAACCGACTGAGCCACCCAGGCGCCCCGCTCAAGGCCAATTTTAAAGGCTTGCGAGAAGAGCCCAGACCAAGTGTGCTGCTGGGGATCATGCTATTCAAACACAATGTCTCAAGTCGAGATTTAGACTTCCAAGGTGGCCCAGAAATGTTTGTTGGATGCAATTTAAAAAGGAGCTAATTAGGGACGCCTGGGCGGCCCAGTCAGTAGAGTGTTTGACTCTTGATTTCAGCTCAGGTCATGATCTCACGGTTCGTGAGTTCAAGCCCCACCCACATCAGGCTCTGTGCTGACAGCATAGGGCCTGCTTGGGACCCTCTGTCTCTCTCTCTCTATCCCTCCCTGCTCTCTCTCTTTCTCTCTCTCAAAAATAAGTAAACATTAAAAAAATAAAAAGGAACTAATTAGAAAACTATTTCACTGGGGTAAAACATGTTTATTAAGTTTTTCACTATATATTTATTACTATGATAATGTTTTTTGGCAAAAAAAAAAAAAGAGCATGAGTCTATTTTAGAACACCAAAAAAAATGGAGAGCAGGAGGGAATGTGGACCAGCCACACTTTGTAACTCATCCCCCGTGTCAGTAAAGGCCACATTTGCTTCATAAATAATTGACGATTGGCTGCCTAAACTTAGTTTTGAAATATAATTGGCTANTATATTGTATTGGCTATATATTGCCAACCCCAAATTGGCTGTTTCTTAACAACAGAAAAAGTATATCCTTAACTCTATGCTGTGAAAATGAAATAAAGCTCTGAATTTTTCCCCTGGTGGGAAGGTTGTATATGTGAACTATCTGGAGATCTTTCAAACAAAGGACCCATAGAAATCCAAATTATTACCCTCATCAGAAGATCATTTATCAAGCACTAAGGTGGATTAGGGTCCTTACTCACCGCAGCCCTGTGGGAAAGGTGCTGATATGAAAAGCAAAATGAGTTAGTCACCCAGTGGGGTCTGACAGTAAATGCTGCAGTGCGGATGTGAGCACGAATTCTGACTCCCAAGCCTGTGAGCACTTGGAGCGCACCTACTACGCTCTGGAGGCACCAGAGCAAGCAACGCACGGTCCATGTGGGGGGCTGGAGCTGACAGCCTAGCAAGTCTAAGTACAGATTGTCATTTTCTTCTCCAGGGCTTCTTTTCTTTCTCTTATTTAGTAAGCTGCCTACCATTACCAGTGTGGCATCAGCAATTTTACCGATTTCAGTTATTTATGCAGTTAAAATATCAGGTGCTCTGGGAGCGTAATTGTTTGTGGGTCCCTGACAGAGAAGTCGACGGCACCAAACCTTGGATCTAACTTGTTCAGACTACAACAGTTCATTCACAAAGCAAGAAGCGCCATCTGACTAATGTTTTGCACATATCATTTCACTTCCAAATGTCAAGCACTATTTTTTTTAAACTGTAAAGTAGTTAACAACACACTAAAAATCCTTCAAATGTGTTACAGTTGAGGTGTTCACGCGCACATGAGTTGTGGCTGCGGCTTACTCGCCTTTCACATGTTGGACAAACATGATTTTATACCAAGCTGCAACTCCCTGAAACTGACCTTAATATCAAAGGGCCCCCTTGCACGGTTTTCACAAATGGGTCTTTGTCCGGTGGACACTAGGTCACGTGATTGCCTTTTTTCCACAACTGGCAGGTGGGAGTTCTGCTCTTGCTCAGTTGACTTCTAGCCCTAAGTTTCCCTTCACAGTCTCAATTCTTGTGCTTTCTTTTACATTCTGAGCTCAAATTAAAGTGAGAAAGTTGATCTGCTCTTAGAAAACCATTTCAAACCGAGCGATGTGCGTTTTGTTCATGGGAGCAAGTGACCTTCCAAACACAGAAGAAGGCGTTCGTTTTAGCCGAGACATCCCTGCACTTTTACTGGAATACCAAAAATTTGATACTTTTGTCTTCTAAGCTGACTTTGGTCCACAGTTTGTCTGCCGGACACTTCTGGGGTCACTTACCTTTCTTCGCCCAGGCTCGCTTCTTTCTCGAGGTCTGGTGTCTTTCTCCTTGCTAAGGTCATTGTTCTAGGTGGAGATGTCGGCATCAGCAATGTGATGGTCGGACATGGTCACTAGGAAGAGACCCAGGTAATTGCGTGTCAGTCTGTAGAAATCCTCCAGAAAGCTGGCGGAATCGTCTGGAAAATCCCAGTTGTTCGGGACATCAGCCCTTTCCCAGATGTGTCCTGTTCCCATCAGCATGCCGCCTGTACCTACTTGCCCGTGTTTTGACATAGCATCACCTGATTCTTCAAAATTTCCTCTACCTTAGAGTGACGTTACAGAAAGGAATCTTTTTTTTTCCATTGACGATCATAGACAGAGGTAGGTTAATGAAAGCGTCTTGTTCTTAGCATCACCAAATTTAGTACTAAGAACAGCCAATTTCCTAACAACTTAGCACATTTATTCTTCCAAGTCAAAGAGCACATCTGAGCTGTCTTTAATGCAAAGTTCTTAATGTAGGGCCGAGCACACTTTGGCACTCGATGGCTCTCTCTGACTGACTGACTGACCACCCCACAACTGTCCGCCTGAGGTTGCCAAGAAGGCTTGGCACACATGTCCTCAATTAACAGATTGGATAGTTGCTAATTATCTGGATGAAGGATTTGGCTCCGTGAGCTTGCCTTTTCCTGCAAACAGGAAGGAAAGATTCCACCACAGTGTTCTGAATTATTGGAATTTGTCCCCCGTGGCCTACAATGATGTCACACTGACATTTTCTCACAAGAAATTTTTGAGGTGAATTTGGAGGCTAGAAAATTAACCTAATGGATTAAAGAAATGACTGAGTCTTGAAGGAACGATAACCTGAATGCTCCAATTGTGATGAAGACTTTAGAAATGCAGGTTTGGGGAAAATGTTATTTTCAGGAAATTTAATTATGTCCACGGTTAACTACTGACAATCCCTTGGTGGACTGCCCACTAAGTGGGTTGTCCATGACAAGCTGTTTGTCTACACTGGCTTCCTTTGCCACCCAGTGTACTTCTGATGCCTTCCTGTATCATAGCCCACCGTCACCAGCAAAATAAACTCCTTTGACATCAGCACAACAAAAGTGCACTGTGAAAGGGAGAGTTTTAGACAAAACACAGAGCACATTGCACGTACCTAAACATTTTACAAAACTTCTAAATTTCTTTCTCTTTTAGTGCTTATAGATTATTTTTAAAAACATATATTTTGTTTTAAGGGAAGTATAGTGAACATCTTGTTTTGATGACCCAGAATCTTCTTGAATCCCAGAGATTGAAATTTCAGCATCAATTTCATCATAGACTCCCACAACCGTATTAGAAGATAAATTAGACCAAATGTATACCAATTTCAGTCTTTGAAAGTTTTTTCGTGTCATAAAACATGCAAAATGAGAATAAGAGTAGGGGCGCCTGAGTGGCTCATTCGGTTAAGTGTCCGAGTCTTGATTTCAGCTCAGGGCTTGATCTCTCCCTTTCTCCTTCTCTCTCTGCCCCTCCCCCTCTCATGCTGTCTCTCTCTCTCTCTCTCTCTCTCTCAAAATTAAACAAATAAACATTTTTAAACCAGGAAAGTAAGACATACAACAAAACCAAAACAACTGTACCAACAACACCTGGATAGAATATTAATTCTTAAGCCTGACTTCTCAGGGTTGAAAATGACCCTTCCACTCCCTAGTTTTGTGATCAAGAGCAATTACTTAAGCCTTTTGTGCAATAATAGCCTCATCCGTAAAATGGGAATGATAACAATTTTACCTATGTCATAGGTATATAATTCTCTCATATAACACAGGGGGATTAAATGAGTCAGTTAATACGAAGAACTTGGTACAGTGCCTGATACATCATATACGTTAAGATTAATAAATGCTACTAGCTATTGTTAATTTGGGATTTTCAAGTTATTTTTGATTTTTTGTTTTGTAGTTATTTTATCTGAAATGGCTGAGATCATTATATACACACACACACATATATATGTGTTTATACATATATATATATATCTAAGTTTATTTTGAGAGGGAGAGAGCTTGTGTGCATAAACAGCAAGGGGGAGGGGCAGAGAGGGAGAGAGGGGAAAAGAGAGATTCCCAAGCAGCCTCCATGCTGTCAGTGCAGAGCCTGACGCAGAGCTTCAACTCATGAACCGTGAGATTACCACCTGAGCCCGAAATCAAGAGTTGGACACTTAGCCGACTCAGCCACAATATATATACATTTAAAAATTTTAATTCCATGGAAGTTAACAACAGTGTTATATTAGTTTCAGGTGTAGAATATAGTGATTCAACTCTTCCGTATATTACTCAGTGCTTATCAATATTTACTTAAGTTCTGAGCATAAAATGTATAGCACATTGTCTACTGTAAAGTAACTTTAAAAAAATTTACCAGGAGCACCTAGGTAGCTCAGCTTGTTAAGCATCTGACTCTTGACTTCAGCTCAGGTCATGAGCCCAGTTTGTGAGATGGAGCCCTGCATTGGGCCCTGTGTGGACAGGACAAAGCCTGCTTGGGAGTCTCTCTCTCTCTTGCTCTCGCTGTTGCTCTGCCCCTCCCCCCTTATGTGCATGCTCTGCCTCTCTCTCTCTCTCCCTCTCAAAATACATAAACATTTAAAAACATATATAAATAAATAAAATTTTCAAAAAATATATGTACCCCTATGTTTACTGCAGCGTTATTTACAATAGCCAAGATATGGAAGCAATGTGTGTCCATCAGTGGATGAATAGGTAAGGAATATGTGATTGCGTATATAATATTAATTTAATATAGATATTTAATAAGATATAAGATATTACACAACCATAAAAAAGGATGAGATCCTGCCATTTGTCACAGCATGGCTGGATCTACCGGCTACTCTGTGAGTGAACTAAGTCAGACAAATTTGAGAAAGACAAATACCATATGACTTTGCTCGTATATGGAACCTAAAAAACAAAGCAGATGAATAAATAAACAAAAAGCAGAATCAGACTTATAAATACAGAGAACAGGGCCGCCCTGGGGGCTCAGTCGGTTGAGTGTCTGACTTCAGCTCAGGTCATGATCTCACGGTTCGTGAGTCCAAGCCCCTCATCGGGCTCTGTGCCAACAGCTCAGAGCCTGGAGCTGCTTCGGATTCTGTGTCTCCCTCTCTCTCTTTGCCCTTTTCCTGCTCAGGCTCTGTCTCTTTCTCTCTCAAAAATAAATAAACATTAGAAAAATTTAAATAAATAAATAAATACAGAGAACAAATTGATGGTTGCTGGAGGGGAGGGGATGAGGGGTATGGGCAAAAAGGTGAAGGGGAGTGGGGGGTACAGGCTTCCAGTTATGCAATGAGTAAGTCATGAGAATCAAAGGTACAGCCTAGAGAATATAATCAATAATACTGTAATAGTGTTGTGTGGGGATGGTGACAGATGGTAGTTACACTTGGTGTTGCGGGTACCATAACTATAGAGAAGTGGAATCACTATGTTGTACACCTGAAACCATTGTAACATTGTATGTCAACTATACCTAAATAAAATATTTTTTAAAAATATTTATTGTTTGAGAGAGAGAGACACATACACAGACAAGGGTGAGTGGGGGAGGGTCAGAAAGAGAAAGGGACACAGAATCTGAAGCAGGCTCCAGGCTCCGAGCTGTCAGCACAGAACCAGACGTGGGCTCCGACCGTGAGATCGCGACCTGAGCCGAAGTTGGCCGCTCAACCGACTGAGCCACCCAGGCGCCCCCAAATAAACTTCTTTTTCAATTTAAAAAAACCTTTTAGAGAAATTGCCTTTTAGAAAGTTGTTGGTAGTTTCAGTTTCTAGAAGTGAAAACATTATTAATTCATGTCAATAAACTCTCTAAGATGAGCCTCTTAGTCAAACACGTTTGACTTGCTGAAACTCACGGAGAAGCTGTGGCCTAGGATAACGTTTGCTGTGCTTAGAGAGGTCAATGGCAGGCATCATTGCCTGTAGTTCTCCAGACAGAAGAACAGTGTCCAGAAAATTTTAAGATTTAAAGTTCTGGTGCCCCACACAAGCTAAAAATCCTAGATCTAGAAAAATGAGTTGAGACTGGCATTGTTGCATTAATTTTTTTATTATTTTTAAAATTTTTTGTTAACATTTATTTATTTTTGAGAGAGAGAGAGAGCATGAGCAGGGGAGGGGCAGAAAGAGAGGGAGACACAGCATCTGAAGCAGCTCCAGGCTCCAAGCTGTGAGCAGAGCCCAAAGTGGGGCTTGACGTCATGAACTGCAAGATCATGACCTGAGCTGAAGCTGGATGCCCAACCAGACTGAGCCCCCCAGGCGCCCTGCCTTTTCTTCCCCCAAGTTTATTTATTTATGTATTTTGAGAGACAGAGCAAGCAGATGAGGGGCAGAGAGAGAGAGAGAGAGGGAGGGAGAGAGAATCCCAATCAGGTTCCTCACTGTCCGTGCAGAGCCCAATGTGGGGCTTGAACCATGAGATCGTGACCTGCACCAAATCAAGAGTTGAACGCTTACCTGACTGAGCCCCCCAGGCGCCCCCACTGCTGCCTTCCTGCTGCCTGCAGACAGCTGACGGAGAGCGGTTCCGGGGAGAGGACGGGGTTAGGGCACAGGGCAGACAATGCGGGCGCTTCAGTGCTGACGGAGCTCACTGGCACAGTGCTGGCCTCTCTCGGCTCGGCACCGGGGGAGATCAGCGCCTGGGACAGTGGTAGTGACTTTGAACATCGGCTCCAGATTTCCCGGAGTCCTCAGGTTCGAGGTAACAACCTGCAGAGATAGCAGCAGGGAATGGGAGCCTCTGGAAGACCAGCTTGACCAAAAGGTGACAACGCAAGTCCGGAGAGGCTGAGTGGCTAAGTTTGCTCAGGAAGCCTGCACAGGTAGCATCAGAGCTGTGGTTTCTTTCTTTCTTTTTTTTTTTTTTAAATGTTTTTATTTATTTCTAGGAGAGAGAGAGAGAGAGAGACAGCGCGAGCAGGGGAGGGTCAGAGAGAGAGGGAGTCACAGACCGAAACAGGCCCCAGGCTCCGAGCTGGCAGTCAGCACAGAGCCCGACGCGGGGCTCGAACCCACGAACCGCGAGATCATGACCTAAGCAAAAGTCGGGCGCTCAACCGACTAAGCCACCCAGGCGCCCTTGGAGCCGTAGTTTCTTAACTTCTCATCAAATCCTCTTTCGATTTCCTGCCAAGTCCTTTTAGCAGTTTAAATATTTGGTGAGAGCTATAATGGTGCCTGTAACTCTTAGATGCTAATGTTGCAAACCTTGTCAGTGTCTTCCGTCTCACTCTTCAAGGGGATGTGCATGTGTCTGGGGAGAAAGTACCTGGTAGAGTGGAGCCTCAGATAAACAAATCAAGAGCTACGCCTGACAACGTGTGGAATGTGAAATACGCTTTGGTCCACTTCTGCTCTCTGGTTATACCCGTTCTATCGCTTCCATGTCAAAGCAGAGGACACCATAGGAAGCTTCCTACACATAATATACAGGAGGGCAGTTTGGAGCCTGCCCCCCCCCCCGCCCCATAATTAGGGCAGGCAAAAGTGTTCCCAATGTTTCTTCCTGTGTTAGGAAAATGAGTATCTTGAGCTTCTCGCTCCAGCAAAGACTATCTGTTAATACCCCCAAGTACTTTCAGATTTATTGTGACAAGCAATACAGTACCATGTTCAAGGAAGAGTTTTGGGATGCGTGCCTTGGAAACTTTTTTTTTTTGTTGCCCATCTGTTTTGCTTGTCGCAATCCCTGTTTGTTTAAGATGCATGCGTGCCAGAAATGTGGAAAGAATGTGTGTAGCGACAAGTGCTATCAAGCCATTTTCACACTGGACTTATGGGAAGCATGTGTTGCCCATCTGTGAAGTTCTCATTTTATGCAAATTTAGAAAATATATTCTTATGTCATGTTGCCTTAATGCCCAGGGGTAAATTGGAACATACATAAGGAAGAGAGAGACAGGGAGGAGATCACCTCACGCCCAGGGACGAGGTGGCCTTGCTATGACCGAAGGAAAGTCTGAGATGCATGTGATTTGTCAAAAAGCGGAAGGCCGAAGGGAAATTTTCTCTCCAAGGGTGTTGCATGCAGTAAAGCGGTGTGTCTTTAAGAAGATTGCTTTTTAATCTGTGAATGAGATTATAGGAGTCCCTATCTCAAGAAGCTTTGAGTCAGAGAGTGAGAGAGAGAGAGAGAATGTACATGCTTGTCTGTGGTCTTCCCTATCTTTTGGAACGTTCTGTGATTACAGCCTCAGATATTCTCTGAGTTCTAAAGCAGAGTGTTTTTAAGGAGGGCAGTGGTGTGTCAGTGATGTGTCTGAGAGGTTATTCTCTCTGGATCTTTCGGACTATGACTGGAGCTCTGTTTATTACGCCAGGTACCAATCCAGGCAATAAGCACGTTAAAGTCCCCAGAAGTAAAGGGGGAAAGAAACTGCTCTTAGAACCCAGCCCTGCAGACCTGATGGGGGTTCGAAAAGCTACCTGAGCGCCTGACTTCTGGTGGGACGTCCTGAGACTGAGTCAGGACAGGAGGAATACTCTTCATTAGCATATCCATTTCCAGGCGTTGGGTGGACACGAGTCTTTGTGTTCCACGTCAGCGCGGGCATAGCGACTTACAACTTATCGGAATCTATTCTCAGCCTTCAAAACAATAATGCAGTAAAACCCTGAATATAAATGAAATTTTTATACAACTAAGACAGTCAGGACTCTAAGGAACAGATGGTGGAGGGGGTCTCAGAAAAGCAACTAAAACGATGAGTGCAGCTAGTGGCGCTCAGACTGCACAGAGCTGATGCTCTGAACCCACAGGAGGACCAAAGAGGGCCGCGTCAGGTATGCGACCTGTGCGGTCCTACAAGACCCCATCCTTAGAAGCGTCCTGAACTTGGCTGAATGCCCTGGTCACCACCTTGAAGTTATTAATCATTTTTAAGCAGCGTGCCCCACATTTTCATTTTGCACCAGGCTTTGTAAATTATGTAGCTTGTCCTGTTGAAGACGAATACAAGCAAATGTTAGCAAACCCAAACGGAGCTTGAGAAGGAAAGTTGAGACTCACAGGTCCGACCTGATGAACAGGAGGGCTGAGTGTAGCCGCGGTCTGCTCCCCCCTCACTTTGTCCTCAGGATTTGGCATCATCCCGTATGCAGCGGGGACACGCAGCCATGTCCCTCTGTGTGGGCTTGCTGGTGCTTCAGCCTCACAACCACGGACTCCTCTTAGTTACTCCCAGCGTGGCCTTGGATCGACTACTCTTTTGCTTCTGGTAATTGTCTGGAACTCCTCAACACAATGCTCTCTGTTAAATGTTGCCCCACTGACACGGGGGTGCTGAGGGGGGCTACCAAGTTCAAGAATTCTGGTCAGGTTGTTAAGTTTGAGATATCCGCCTACTCAGATGCTGCTGTGGGGGAGGGATATGATGCAGGTGGTTGGATGTAAGTATCCAGAACTCAGATAAGTTCAAGGGCCCCACGATTGAACTTCTTAGTATCCATTTCCTTTGGTACACGATGGCCCCTCCTAAGGACTCAATTAAATGCTTACCCAAGGTGTTTGTTTGTTTGTTTTAGTTGTCTAGGGAGAGAGAAGAAAAAGTTTTACTTTATTCTTCCACGTATACGTATTCTGCATTTATGTAATGATAAATAGGTCACTAGGTGACGACAGTGAGTTGGGGACGGCATGAGATGGACGGGAACGTTAAGATGCAAAGGAGCAGCTGGAGATAGCCACACTCGGCTGAATATTTTTAATTGCCGTGCCCGGACTCTTTTACCAGCCCACTGAGTTTGGCTTATGAGGCACTTGCTGCCTGAGAGTGGGTCAAGGAGCTCAGAGCTTGGCACCTACCAGGAGCTTAATAAACATCTGTTAAATCAATGGCATGACCTCAAAAGCACCTTTCTTTAAATTGAATGTAGGGTACGTTACCTAAGGTCACCCAGACCCTCAGACCACCTAGTCACATTCAGAGCTTCTGTCTCCGTAAGTGGAAATATGCTGCTATTATTGATATTACCTTTCATTGGTTTGCCTCGTGTGCCATGCTGGCTGGAGCCAAACACACGCACACACACACACACACACACACACACTGAAAGAAACTGAAAGAACATTAGTAAAGAAGAGGAAACACTTAAAAAAATTTTTTTGTACTTCTCAGTGACTTCACACTTAAAAATGCATCTTTTGTAAGTTCCTAGAGAATCTCTACTGCCTCCCCCCCCTCAGAAGTTAGTTGGGTGCACCTCTACTAAATACAAAACAGAAAATGGATCCCACTAATCATGGTGAATAATTCTTTTAAGGTGCTATTGAATTCGATTTGCTAGTATGTTGTTGAGAGTTTTTGCATCCAGGTTCATTAGGGAGATTAGCCTGTAATTCTTTTTAGTGGGGTCTTTGGTGTCAGAATCAAGGTAATGCTGGCTTCATAGAATGAGTCTGGAAGCCTTCCTTCCCCTCCTATTTTTTGGAACAGTTTGAGAACAGTAGGTATTAACTCTGCTTTAAATGTCTGGTAGAATCCCCTGGGAAGCCATCTGGCATAGGACTCTTGTTTCCAAATCATGGAAAGAGCTCAAATGTCTATCAGTTGATGAGTGGATTAAGAATATATGGTGTATCTGTATATAATGGAAAAGCACTCAGCAATGAAAAAGAATGAAATCTTGCCATTTGCAACAACGTGGATGGAACTGGGGGGTAGTAAGCTAAGCAAAATAAGTCAGTCAAAGACAGATATATGGTTTCACTCATATGTGGAGTTTGAAAAACTTAACAGATGATCATAGGGGAAGGGAAGAAAAAATAAGATAAANATGGATTAAGAATATATGGTGTATCTGTATATAATGAAAAAGCACTCAGCAATGAAAAAGAACGAAATCTTGCCATTTGCAACAACGTGGATGAACTGGGGGGTAGTAAGCTAAGCAAAATAAGTCAGTCAAAGACAGATATATGGTTTCACTCATATGTGGAGTTTGAAAAACTTAACAGATGATCATAGGGGAAGGGAAGAAAAAATAAGATAAAAATAGAGAAGGAGGCAAATCATAAGACATTCTTAAATATAGAGAACAAACTGAGGTTTCATGCGGGTGAGGCAAATGGGCGATGGGCATTAAGGAGGGCACTTGTTGCGATGATCACTGGGTATTATATGTAAGTGATCAATCACTGGGTTCTACTTCTGAAGCCAAGACTACACTGTATGGTAACTAATTTGAGAATAACAAAGAAACAGACAAACAAAACAGAGAATGGACAGAAAATAATGGTTCATTTTTTGTTCACAGAATAAATAGCGTACGTTGGTAAAACCAAATTTGGAGTCCCTCTAGCATATGATATCTAAAGCCAAGCCCCTACTTTGTTCTGCACAACAATTGATGACACTACATTTTATGAAGCCTATGCCCTGAGAGTTGTCCTTGATTCTTCCGTTTTCTAAAATTTATTTCATTAGCAAGTCCTATTGGCTTTACTTCTAAAATATCTCAAGTGTGTTCACTACTCTTTATGTTCCTTTTCATATTCCTGGTCCAAGCTACCATCATCTCTTGCCTGGACTTTTGAAAAATATTCCTAACTGATCTCTCTGCATCCACTTTGCCCATCACCAAATCTGTTTTCCATATGATAGTCACAGGGATCATAATCATCTGTGCCCCTTTTTCTCATGTATAAAATGGGAATCCTAAGTACCTATCTTATGAGATTTTTGTAAGGATTATTCAAGATCTGGTATAAAGATAGATGATAGACAGACAGACAGAGTAAAGCACTTAGTACAATGCCTGACACAATAGTTGATTGTTGTTGTTGCCACAATTATACCCTTAAACAGCCTTCTTTTTCTCTCGCTGTCTCTAACCCCCTTCACACATACAACTAGGGAATTTTGTTTTGAAATGTGACTCTGATCTTGTCGTTCCCAAAGTGTCCCACTGCCTTTAGGATAACCTCAAAGTTCTTAGCCTGACCAGGATGGTCCTTTGTGATCTGTTCCTTGCCTACTGCCTCTTACCTCGCCTTCCGTCATCGCCCCTTCCACTTGCCCCGTTCCACGCACACCTGCACCCTGCACCTCTCTGAACTCCAGCCACACCAAACCTCAATGCCAGCTCCACGAAGGCAAGGTGGACTTTCCCAGTGTAGATCTTTGCAAATGTTTTTTCCATCTGTTGAATTGCCTTCCTCCCCATTATGTCCCTTCCCCCCGCCCCCGTACACTGGTGTACACGTCCACGTGGATAACTCCTGCCCAGACTTGAGAACTTCACTGGGATAGTAAATTTCTGGTCACGTCAGTTTTTCCTGAGCCCAACCAGGCTGGGTTAGGTTTGCCTCTGATGTGTTCTGATACCAGTCTTTGCCTACATCTTCATGTATGTATATGTTTAAAATACATAGGATGGGAAAATGGAGATCATAGTTGAGGCTAAAGAAAACAGCCCTGCGTCCCATAGGAAATCTAGAAGATGAACAAAATTTACAAAGAGGTAGTTGGTAATGGTGACCTGACTTTTCAACCCCCTTACTTATATTAAAGATCTAAAAGCGTTAAGAATTAGAGATTAAAAGATTGGGAGAATATTCCTTTGTAGCAGGTTATGCTATAAATCCAACTTCCTCTACATGACGGAGGAGATGGGGAGGATGGCATGAATAGTTGGAAAAAAAAAACATGTAACAAAGAAGGCACTTTACAAGTTCTAGAATCCAGACTCCAGGGTCTCATCTCATTACTCACTGTAGGACTTCAAAAAAGTCACTATGATTTAAAAGGACAAAGTTAATTTAGGTCATTTCAATGGGGCTCTCAAGCTCTAACATCCATAATCTAGCTTAGGTGACGAGAAATTCGTATCAACGGGTACTCTAAATCAGAGGATTAGATGAGTCAGAATAAAATACTGAGTTTTTTTCATTTTGGGAGAGAGAGAGAGAGAGCTTGAGTTTCCTAGGAAAAAGGGGCTTTAAGAACTGACTTTTCAATTCTGAATATGTTACAGCCAAATGCTAATTTGTCCTGTTAGTTTGCTTGGCTTTTCTCTAATGACCGGCTCTTGTCCTCAAGCTGTCTTCTATTGGCAGGAACCCCCTTACAGTGAGTTGAATGATGCCCCTCAAGTGATAGGTCCGTGCCCCCTAACCCCCAGAACTTGTGAATATGGCCTTATTTGGAAAAAGTCTTTGCAGGTGTAATTTAGTTAAGGAACTCAAGATTATTTGGGAGGGGGGGGCTAAATGTGAGGAAGCGAGTCCTTAGAAAGATACACTGGGAACAGAAGAAGGCCTGAGAAGACAAAGAGGAGAGGAGAGGTCTGCAGCCACACCCCAACGGATGCCTGAGGTCACAAGAAATTAGAATAGGTGAGGGAGAACCCCCCCCCACCACCACCCCGTAGGAGTCTTGGGAGACAGCAGGGCTCTGCCCTCACTTTAATTTTGGACTTCTGACCTTCAGATCTGTGAGGGAGAACGTTTGTGTTGTTTTAATCCCCACCAGTTTGTGGTAACTTGTTACAGCAGGCTTGGGAATCTAATACATGTCCTGTGATGTTCTCCTGAGCAGAGCTTGCCTTCTAGAACCATTCATCACTGTACCTCACCGAAGCTCAACTCACTAGTGATACGGTGATATTTCAAAAGGATCCAGCTACGTGAACAGCCATGCATCTGATAAACCAAGGTTTATCTGCATGTCCTGATAATTGTGGGTAGCACCTGCGTTTACTTCTCTAGATATTTTTCTGCCTGAATGAAAAGAATATAGTATTTGTATAATACTTTGTATTTCAAAGTATTTTCAGGAATGTGATCTCATCTCTCCAACATGTCTCATTACACAAATTAGAGATCTCATCATCCCCATTTTGCATATGAGGAAACTGAGCAACAATGGAACAATACAGCAACAATAAGTGACTTCCCCCCGGACGCCCAAACACTAATACTACAGGTAAGGCTGGAACCCAAGTCTTCGGTTCAAAGGCTACTCATCTTCTCATTGTCAAATGACCAATGGAGAGGGATCCTGAACACAGTAACCTATGAATCATAACAAAGAGGTAGCTATCTAAGCTGGTGACTTGCAAAGCTACTAGCTACGAAACAACTAACCCTCTACCGATATTTTGAGAGTAATTCCCGTCTCACTTAGAGGGAAAGTCAAATTCTCAATAATGGTCCGCAGTATCTGCCCCACCTCTTACTGCAACCTCTCCTCTCTCACCTCAGCCCCTGCAAAGCTCCCAGTTCCCTGAGCTCTCGCCATCCATCCCCATGCTGGCGAGATGGGCTCTCGCAGACACGTGTGTCCCTCAGCCCCAACTGCCACCCTCCAGCGACCCTGAATGCCAGCTCCCTTGCTTCTGTGTCACCTTCCCCGTGAGGTTCACCCCAAACCCATCTACTTAGAATTANTTATTTTCCTCCATATCACCGTGTAGTCTACTGAGCCCCGAAGGAGGAGTGAGACTACAAAAGGTAACATTAAAAATAAGAAAGGACAGTTTTATCCATGAAAACGTCGTGAACAAAGGAATGAGAGAATAAAAGCCTGGGGTTGTCCTGGAGCCAACATGAAAGACCAACAATGCACTTTAAACTTTCTATGTCACAGGATGTGTGCTGCCCGCGGCCAGGGCGTCGCTGTCCTCAGAAGCCAGTCGGGTGGAACCCTCTGGGCCCTGCTCTGGCCGCCTCCAAACCAGAGCATCCGTGGCAGAAGGGAAATTCCAAAATAGCATCTCTGAATGGGACGTAAATAGTGATTTGAGAAGCTTGCTTGCTTTCCTTCTTCCTTCCTTTCTTTCTTTCTTTCTTTCTTTCTTTCTTTCTTTCTTTCTTTCTTTCTTTCTTTCTTTCCTTCCTTCCTTCCTTCCTTCTTTCCTTCTTTCTTTCTTTCTTTCTTTCTTTCTTTCTTTCTTTCTTTCTTTCTTTCTTTCTTTCTTTCTTTCCTTCCTTCCTTCCTTCCTTCTCTTTCTTTCTTTCTTTCTTTCTTTCTTTCTTTCTTTCTTTCTTTCTTTCTTTCTTTCTTTCTTTCTTTTCTTCCTTCCTTCCTTCCTTCCTTCCTTCCTTCCTTCCTTCCTTCCTTCCTTTTCCTTCCTTTTACAAGGAAGAAATAGAATGTATCAGCAAGGTAATCACAGAGTAACTGCCTAAGATATTCTGCTATAATCAGGAAGTTGGTCTCAGGGAACACTGATGGGATTCTTTCTGCCACACAGACAACTGTCACACCCGCCTGCGGCAGCGAGTGCAACCTAGGGACCAGGATGGCACCTCACCGTAGGACTCACAGCTTGCTCAAAGAGAGGAAAATGGGAAGTATTTTTAAGACATGGAGTATAAATATGGTAAAACAAAATCAAGTCCTAGTCAGTGAGGAGAGTGTGTGTGAATCAAATGTCTGCAAGGTTCAAAATGTTATTGTTAAGACTTTGACGGGAGGTTTAAGGCTGACAGTTAAAATGAAAATAAATGAGTTTCTGCCGTCTCTAATAAGGATTTGGAAGGAAGCCATTAACTCTCCTTGACCATGTGGATTCGAGAATAATGGACTGAGTCCTTTCTGCCCTGATGTGTCTCCATTTTACCCCATGAAGAAGATGTAATCATGGCGGAGGGGAAAGTGCGTCGGTGTTAAAAAGCAAACCACAGTAGCGAGGTGGAATCATTTCCTCCTACAACAGCAAACCAAGACTTCATTGCGGTTGCAACCGCTCTAGGAGTGGAATTTTAAACCAACCAACCAGGAAGTTTCAAGGTCGGCACCGCTGTCAATGGGCTCCCTCCATCTCCCAAAGGAAGATGAGATAAGCCACCTAACAAGACGCCCTACGCTTCTCCCTAAGGGGAGTTGACCTTGCCTGAAGCAATCCTTCCTTCTCTTTCGCCGGTAGTTTCCTGTCCCCCTTTTCCTCATGAAAACCCATTTTGTACCATTCCTCAGAGCTCCCCTCTACTTGCTAGGTGGGATGCTGCCCAATTCCTGAACTGTTTAATAGAGCCAATTTGATCTTCAGATTTACTCTATTCTGTTTTTTCTAACACTAGACTGGAGTGCAAGAAAGCANCCCCACCCTTTTCTTCATGAAAACCCATTTTGTACCATTCCTCAGAGCTCCCCTCTACTTGCTAGGTGGGATGCTGCCCAATTCCTGAACTGTTTAATAGAGCCAATTTGATCTTCAGATTTACTCTATTCTGTTTTTTCTAACACTAGACTGGAGTGCAAGAAAGCACATGGGATTGGCTCACAGCCCTGCATTTTTTCTTTCCAGGGAAGTGAATTTGAACAAGCTCCTAGCCTCGTCCAGCCTAGCTCCTTATTTCAAATACTACTGACCTCACCTGCCTCAAAGGCTTGTAGTAAGAATCCAATTTCATCAAAAATATTAAAAAGGGTCGGGGCGCCTGGGTGGCTTAGTCGGTTAAGCGTCCAACTTCAGCTCAGGTCATGATCTCACGGTTTGTGGGTTCGAGCCCCGCGTCAGGCTCTGTGCTGACAGCTCAGAGCCTGGAGCCTGTTTCGGAGTCTGTGTCTCCCTCTCTCTCTGACCCTCCCCTGCTCACGCTGTCTCTCTCTCTCTCCTAGAAATAAATAAAAAAATATAATTTAAAAAACGGTCGATGTCGAATAAGGGACATGTCAGCCTACCTCAAGCGAGGCATGTGAACTTCTGCAAGTTGTTTAAAATCCGTAAAACTCAGTTTTCTCCTCTGCAAAGTGGGGATATATAATAGTGACACCTTCACAGAGTTTTTGTACAGATTAGAAGAATCTACGAAGAACTGCTTAGAATACGCTTGCATAAAGTCAATGCATATTGTCATCATCACTGTAACAATAGTTGTTCTAATTGTTGGTTAATTAAATAATTGTTATAAACATTTGGTATAGGGCTTGGCATGCAGAAGGTGCCCAGGAAATGATAGTGGATAAGCTAAATTTTCCAGTTCCTCACTTCCAGCAAAATGCTTCTTTTTTTCCCTTGAGTATTCCAGCCAGAATGAAGTCTATTCACACCAATTTCAATCTACACAGTAATGTGTCAGATGCCAGAAAAACAGGTACACTGTCTGCTCCAGGATTTGTGTTGGAGAATAAATATGTCATTTATGTTGGGGAGGCAGAGCATTGGTAAAGATCAACAGTTCTATAAATGAAAGTCCCAGAGATTCATACAACTTTCCTAAAAAATGGGGGATTTGGAGGTACTAACCTATAGGCAGTTGCTGTTTGATCCTTCTAGTAACTAGAGATTGGCATTGTTGCATATTTACATGTGAAGAGAGTATACATTAGTGTATAAAGGCAAATTGCTCTGGATTTAAATTCAGGCTTGTCTGATTCCAGAATCCATAGAACTACCCACTTAGTGGGATAAAGGCATGAGCCAGACCAAGGTCCTTGCATTTAAAGTGCTTATCTGTGTCACTTTGGAAGTTAGGACAACGATGGAGATGGTCGAAGTTGAGACAAAAATGTAAATGTTTCAGGTTCAGGAGTCTAATCATAAATAGAAGAAGTTTCTGCTTTCAGAGGTTCAGGGGAGAGGGGCCACATGGGGGTGGGGATCAGGATAAGCTTTATGGTGAGCCAGTCCTAGAAGGGATATTGACTTTTCCTGGGCAGAGCTAAGGGCAGGAGATGGAGAGACAGACAGCCTTTCAGGGCGAGGCACACAGAAAGCCACGCCGGGAGCCGGGGAACCTGTGTTTTCCCCGCGCTGCCACGTGGTGGCTCTGTTACCAGCAAGTGTTTGATCTCAGCCTTTCTGGCTCTCAGGGGTTGTGCAGATCACGCGCAAACACGCCCAGTGCCTCAATCAACAATGCCATTCTATGATTTCTCCAGGTCGCTCGGGGCTAGAGGCGCAAAGGAGAAACATACATGCTTAAGGGCATGTACAAGAATGGAAATAAAAGAGGAGAAAGAAAATGAAATCGTTAAACAAGAAAGAAAAATTTGGGTCTGCAATACCCGCTTGCGAGGGTGTGACCGCGAACTCAGACACATAACAAAAACACAGGAATATTCCGCGGCTGCCTTGGAAGTCGGCGGGGCTGGAGACCACTTTCACTTTTAGGAACAAAAATGATGGTTGCTTTGCTAAGTGCCTTCTTTTCCATATCTGGAGACATACCAGCACAGGGAAAAGAAGGACGCCCCCCGTCCTCAGATTCTTCAGTCAGAGACTCGCCGACTCCAGTGAAATGTGGGGTCTAGTCAAGGGGGCTGATCCCAGAAATGTGGCATATTTCTCACGACCACAGGACTAAAAAAAAGCACTCCAAAACAAGCAGCAACCCAAAAAAACAACATATTGCCATCCTGCAAAAAAACCCAAGTGTGCTGGAAAAACAGCAACATATGGCTGGGTGGGGTGTGACCAAAAGGAATGTAGTTATCACGTTTTGAACATTCCTTTTACAGACTCGAGTGAAAAGAAATTTTCTAGGACAGAACATGGAGTAGTCCCAATGCCTGTCTTTTTTTGAAAGCACAAATGGGGACAGTAAAAGCAAAGAAGGGCTTGTTCCCGGTGAGTTACAGCTGAGAGCCAGGAATGGAATCTCACCCTTGACCCAAGAATATGCTGAAAAGAACGAAAGCAGACAGAAGAGGAAGAGAGAAGGCCGGCTCACTGCTTTGTAACCAGAGGGCTGTTGAGATTAAAACAGAAAGAGGAATGGAATGTACTTGAACATGCTCATTATCAACACCAAAGCCACAATATACACTGATAATAGCTCTGGGGTGCCATCATTATGTACCTGGAATCTAGGTTTCATTTGAACAAAACAGAATCAGCTTCAAGTGCAGGGCTCTGCTGGGGATTTCTATTATATAACTGTTTCATAACTCAAGGTGAAGTCACACAGCAAGGCTGGAGGAGTTCAAGGAAATGAGTTTTCAAACTTTGGGACTTTTGCTACTTATCTAAATAAAGCTGGCCTGTTTACCCACTGGGGATACAAACCCAGAGGAACCTACAGCTGAGCCCCTTTCTGTAGATTGGCACCCCGATGGGACATTTATTCTTTCAGCGGAAAACTATTGCGCCCCTCTGTTGTGTCAGGCTTGGAGATCGAAAGCTGCCCAGGGAAGATTCCTGCCCCCGGGGAGCTTCAAGTCTAGGAGAACAGAAGAGTTTTATGAACAGATCATTACAATGTAGTACTTGAAGCATCCAGCACAAGTATCCAGCACAATTCCAATGTATGAAAAGAGGGATGCTTTCCATTGTTAAACCGACCTCATCCGGTTCTTGACTCCCCTCTTCCGTTCTGGCCCAGCTCCTACCTAGTGGTGGAATAAGGAAACTGCATCTGTCTCTTCAAGGTACCTCACTATCTTTTGGAATAAACAATGTCTTTAGGATAAACTCGGTCTTTTCTAGATAAATACCAATTCAGGGTAGTTGTCTGGTCCATTTGGGCTGCTGCAACAAGATACCACAGACGGAGTGGTTTGTTGACAGCAGACATTTATTTCTCACAGCTCTGGAAGCTGGGAAACAAGATCAGATTACCAGCATGATTGGTTCACTGTGTCCTCACGTGGTGGAAGGAACTACGGAGCTTTCCCAGAATGCTTTTAGAAGGGCTCTAATCCCATTTGTGAGGGTTCCGCCCTCATGACCTAATCGGCCCCCAAGGCCTCACCTCCGAATACCATCATCTTGGATGTTAGGTTTTGAGGGGACACCAACATTCAGACCATAGCAGAACCTAAACATTGTGAGCTCTGGATTCCCTGACCCACTCACCCAGCCCTTCTGTCTATGTGCCTTTCCAGGGAGCTGGTAATTCTGAAGTGGGGAAGAGGAAGGTAGTTAGGAGAGGTAGCATTCGAGTAACATTTTGTTTCAGGGGAGGGGAAATACTTGATGCCTACTTGTGATGTCTCCACAGATGATGCTTTGCTGGTCACTGAGCGTCTCATCCACAGTCACTGAGTGGTTCCCCCTTTGGCCTTACATGACCGACATGGCCGTGGCCGAAGACAGAGTTCCGAAGTTTCCCAGTCTCATCGTGGGTCTTTTCCGGTCCCCGGGGTCTCTTAGCATTTTAGCATTTCTTGTAGGGGTGCTAGAAGTACTGGTGCTGTGAATATGAATGAGGCTGAGTCTGCACCCAAGCCCTCTTGAGGAGATGGCTTGAACTACCTCCTATGCAGCACCATCTTTCTCTGAATATGGTAATCTTAGAGCCTTGAAATCTTTCTAGACTTCTGTAACAAAGGAAAAGCATCTTTTCTGTGGATTTCCCCCAAACTCTCTGGCAAGTGTTAACTACATACCTCCACAGATTCAGCACCAAGGCTGGAGGAGGCTCCCATCCATCAATTCTTGCTCTTCCTTCCTTGCTATCACTGGAGAGTTTTTCAACTCTAGGGTAGGAACTCCTCCTCCTCCCCCTCTTCTTCTTCTTTTTTTCTTTTGAGAGAGAGAGAGAGCACGCGCGCAGGCATATGTGCTTGCTTGCACGAGTTCGGAGGGGGTAGAGACAGGGAGAGAGAATCCCAAGGAGGCCCTGCACTGACACTGTCAGCTAAGCTCAGACTCACGAACTGTGAGGCCATGACCTGAGCAGAGATCAAGAGTTAACCGACTGAGCCACCCATGGCATCCCAGGAACTCCTTTTCTGCTATGTCCTCACTTAAGTGGCATTTGCACTCTATTTTCATGAGGCAACATGTTGGAAGGGGTTAAGGCGAACACACAAAACTACCAAATTACTAAAGCAATAAAATAGATTAAGAAATTTTTAAAAAATAAGGCCTCTACAATAGTGCTGTGATCGATCAGACTTTTTGAGGCGGATGCCCTACCAATTCTGAAAATATGCTTTTCCCATCCTTCATTTCTGCCCCAAAGTGGTATTTGAAGAGAGCGGGAACTACAACCATTTTCTATTACTGTACAGTTTTCAACTTTCCCCCCAAATAATTAGAAAGCACACTGTCATCTCCGGAAGCCCAATGTCTTCAGCTGCATATTCTGAGAATTTGAATCTCACAACTTTTAGTATTATTAAAAAATTGCAATGTCTGAGAAAGGAAATTTTATTCCAGTTATACTAAATTGTAATAACTATGTCACAGAATTTCCAAAGATGCCTCCTGTTGGAAATGCTCTTCAACATGACCCCTGTCTTTTCCCATCGAGAAGAGAAGTCGAATTCTCCATTCTTGAGTCTGGGGAGGGTTGTGATTGCTTCAACCAGTGGGGTACAGTGAAAGGAACAGTATGTGACTTCTCAGACCAGGGCATAAGAGGTCATGCATCTTCTGCCTTGCCTGCTGCATCCCTCACATTTCCTGAGTGCCATGTATGACATCTAATCGGCCTTTGGCTGCCATACTATTTGGAAGTCAACACGGAGCTGCGACAGGAGGTGCTCTGGTCAGCAGCCGCAGTCTGAGTCATCCCAGCCCAGGCACCAGTTTTGTGAGCGAACGTCCCCTCACGTGATTCTAGCCGCCAGACATTAGGTCAACCCCCATCTTTGGGTCTTCCCACCTGCTCCCCAAACTATCCTCACTGCTCCCTATCCTAATTCCTGGCCCACAAAATCTGTGAGCATAAAAAAAATAGTAGTTTTAAAATGACCAAATATTGGACACCGTTTTTAAGTAGCTTTAGTAACTGGAACAATGAAAGTATATGTTTGCATGTTTTCAAAACTGTCTCAGTCAAGGACTTAGGAATCAGACTCTATTTATTGAATCCAACATCCAAATGTGGGAATGAATCTCTGAGTTATGTTTCATCTATCGAGGCAGGCAGGAAACACCTTGTGTTTCTGTGAAGCGCATAAATCAAAGCTTGGTGCATGATATTATATCGAATTCTGGACAACTTGGTTTTGGGATAACTCAAGTAAAATTTTCTACAATAACTAATACTAGAAGATACCTGGTGAGGGAAGGGAGACTTTAAATAGCGTGTATTTTTTTGTTTTGGGTCTCAAATAAAAATTTTTCAGAAATTATTAGAAATAAGTCCATATTAGGAAGCTTCTAATGGGGACTATGACATTACAGAATAAAGTTTCACCCCATTAATTTGGAGTAGAGAAGGCAGAGTAAACTGCACGAGGATTTGACTCATGTTTTGATTACACTGAGACCGTGTATTTTTAAGGGATAAAGGTGGCAGGAAAGGCTTTATCCTAACCTGGGTGGGGCTTGCTCTCTAACAAGAGCCTGGAAACGTTATAGTCTGAAACCACTGATTCCGACAGTAGGGAGGGGTTTCCCCAGTCAAGTAGGCTCTGCCCCTCCTTCCTTGTTGTGTTTCACTGGGCATTTTTATAGACATAAGCTAATGAACTATGATAGGCCCAGAATGCATGCAGTCTGGGGGTTAGGATATACTGTTCATTCTCTGATAGATAATGAGCCTCCCAGGGAACCAACTTTGATCCTAATAGAAACTGTTCCAAAAATCCAACCCGATTCAATGCTTAACCTTTGAGAGGCAATGGCCATGACACCTGAGAACCCAAAAGTAAAGAAGAAATGCTGTAGGTGGTATAAATGAATAGTTACACTAGAAAGTGATTCTTGTGCATATCTTTATGATAACATTTATTACATTGTGTTGAAATTGTCTGCATATGTGTCTGTCTCCTTAACTAGGGAAAACAGTCTGTCTCACTCATCTTTCCATCCACAGCATCTAGCATAGATTTTGGCTCAGAGAAGGCACTCAATAAATGCCCTATAAAAATAATTGAACCAGAAGTAAACTAATAGAAACAGAGGCATCTACATGGCATAGAAATTCTGTAAGTTAGAAACCTGAGAATTACGATGGACTCCTCTCTTCCTTCCAACCGCCACAGCCACCTGTCCACGGGGCTGTGATGGTTCTCCCTTCTAAATTTCTCTAGAATCTCTCTTTTCTGTTTGTCTCCACCGCTACTGCCTAAAGTAACATGCTGACCTTTTTTTTTTTTCCTGGGCTGCTGTAATAATCTCCTAACTGGTCCCTCCCACCCCCAGCCCCAAATTTGCCTACTCCACTTCATTCACCACATTCCCAAGTTTCTAAAAGGTAAATCTGCTTATGTTATTTCACTGCTTAAATAGCTTCAAGCTCGTCTCTTTGTTTATAGGCTTTCGTCCAAACCCCCCGAATAACGTACGAGACCCTCCATGATCTGATCTCGAGCCATTTCTTCAGATTCATTTACCACAGACATCCAAATTCTTCTCTGAAGTTGGTCAAAATGATTCTTAGACTCACCGATGCCGTTGGAAATACATGGTTGGCACGTCCTGTCCTGAATGTGAATCCATTTTCATCCTTTTCCTCCCTAGTCCTATCCTGGCTATGTCTGGCAGAGTTCTACGTACCTTCAGGGCCCAGCCCAGCAGAGCTCGTTACCTTCTTTATACTGTGATGGTGCTTTTACTCCATCACAGGGAAGAACACAGCTTCAAGGATAAGATGGTGGGGTCTGGTCTGAAGCTTCCTGGGTTCATATTCTTCCTTTAGGACTCACCAGCTGGGGGATCGTGGCCAAGCGCTTAACATCTCGGTGCCTTAGTTTCGCCATCTGTCAAATAAATACATTCCTGGGTCTCAGGAGGCTGACTTTTGTGGGCAATCCTGGTGAACTGTATTGCCTTCTGCTAGGATTTGGCCAGTAACACTTATTGCTGGAACATGAAGCCTATTGGGCTCCTATACAAGCTCTGTTTGGTATAGATGATTCCGCTGTTATTACAACATTTGAAATCACTGTCTTAGCCAAGCTCCTCACTGTATAGGTAGGGAACATAATAACTAGTAAAGGATAAATCTAGTAGACGATAAAGGATAAATCTAGTAAAAGGATTGTCCAACTTCACTGTAATCTTGTTGGAGCAGTGTTCTTTTATGATAGAGAAGTTCAGGTCTCTCTACTCCATCTGTTATCTGGAGTATACTAAGCCCCGGAAAATCAAAGAATTTGAGCCCACAGAGTGAAAGGAGGGGCACTATAGACCTTGAGGCAAGCACATTAATGAGGCCAAGCTCACTGCTTTGTTAGAGGCATTGCTTGCCAAATGGACTTGGCTGTGTAGGGAATGCTCTGGGGCAGAGCCCTTGGGAGACTAAGGACAGTGCCTTGCAACAAGCAGACACAATTAGGCCACAATCCATTCTGCATGGCTTCCTTCACCAGAGAGCTGGCCTTGGAGACGAGATCTCCAGGGGTGGGTCAGATGGCAGGCATGTAAGATGCAATTGTGAGGTTCACCCCACTTCATTGCTGAAGTAGAAACACGAAAACTGAAGAGTCTAGTGTCCAAATGACAGGGGACAGCTGCCTACAGAAACCACACACCGGCCCTTATGCCTTCTAACCACTTTCCTCTGTGTGCTTGCTAGTCATAACCCGGAGAAAAAGGAAGCAAGCTGGATCTCACTAGCAATGTGGTAGTAGTGACCATCTCCACCTCTCTTAACCTTGAATAAGTACTAGTTTGTGGGCATAGCAGGTGTTCAGTTGGAAGTATTAATGAATAAAGGAAGGAAGGAAGGAAGGAAGGAAGGGAGGAAGGAAGGGAGGAAGGAAAAAAAATATCATGTACTTGGAGCTATTTGGGTAACTAGCTGTTAGGGACTGAATGCTTGTGTCCTCCCTCAGTGCATATGTTGAACCCCTAACCCCCAAAGCGATGGTGTTTGGAGATAATTAGGATTAGATGAGGTCATGAGGGTAAGACCCACATGATGGGATCAGTGTCCTCATGAAAAGTGGCAGCAAAGCGTTAGCTTGCCCTCCCTCATCATGCATGTACAAGGAAGAGGTCACAGGAGCCTACAGTGGGAAGGTGGCTTCTCTGCGAACCAGGAAGAGCCTCTCCAGAACCTGCCCATGGTAGCAACCTGATCTCAGACTTCCAGCCTCAGAACCGTGAGAAGATGAGTTTCTGTTGATTACACCCCCAGTCTATGGTATCTTGTTGTGGCAGCTCGAGCTGACTGATACACTGGCTAGAGTTGCATTGTTTTTGTTGCTGTTGTTCAAGAAGTAAAATGACTTTCAGCTGCCAAATGGGACAGAATTATTTTGAGACTGGGATGCAGTGAAGAAGTTTGCTACGCGAGTGATGTTCAAATATTGACTCTAACATTCAATACACATTACCATCCAAAGCATCGGGCCTTAAATTAACTTTTTAGTAGTAGTAAAACAAGCCCATAATCCCTTATCCAAAACCAGCTCTGTTTCAGAGTCTGGAATTTTTGAATTTAAGACAGATTAGATGCATATGCCCCATATTTCCTAGTGTCTCCGGTGGGTACCAAGTAGCACACCACAACCCAACATACAATTACTTATGTCGGAAAACATACACATGTGCACACCGAGTGGAATAAAGAATCTGATTGCATCAACTCAATTCAGGTCATGTTTTGACACCAAATAACTTTGCTAAAAATGTACAAAAGCTTTTGATTTTGAGAGCTTTTGGGTTTCAATTAAGGGTAAGGGCTTCTGGACCCGTAGTAATAATAGCTATGTTCAGTGCTTACTCTATGTTAGGGCTTTACTAAGCACTTTACCTCTATTAGCTTATTTAATCTTAAAAGGAGAAAGGCAACTACTAATGGACTCATTCTACGTGTGTTGAAAACTACTCTTAGAGACCTTTGTAAAATGCCTTCCACCACGTGGCTGTGTAGCCACCGTGCGGCCACCGTTCCCCACTGTCTCCTGCTGTCTGAACAGAGAGGCAAAGAAGGCTAGTCCTCCTTAATGAAGATTGAAAAAGATGCAGAGACAGGAGATAGAGAATGAGGGGATATTTTTTTCTTTTCAATTTCTGGTTTTAGCCCTTCTTAAAGGGTTGTAATACATCCTCTCTGGGTTGTAATACATTCTTGTTTTCTGAGTAAGTTCTTCTAAGTTTTGCTTAATCTAGCTTAAGATGGTGACTATGACTTGCACATATATAGCCCCGACCGTGGCAGATATTATTTACCCAGTTTTGATAGCAACAATGTTAAATCTCATTGAACATTGAGGGAAGAGGGGACCTNCTCTACTGATTAGTAGTAAAAGTGCTTGTCCACTGAAGTTGTCTACCTGATGAGCCCTTTCTACTACCCGACCTTGCCTTTTACTATGTAAGAACAGAAGTTTTCCAGATGACTAGCTGAATGTTATATTTGGCTAAAGGTTTCATGGTGCAGCATTGTAAGCTCAGAAAGAATGCTTTCAATGCAGACCCAGTACACATGGAAGAATGGCACGTAGGAATGTTGAAAAGTTTCATTATACGTTGAACTAAATTGACCGAGCTGAATGGGTTGTAATTCTCAGGGTTTGTACACGTTGGACGGAGGTGGAGGGGGTGAAGAGAACAGCGAGGGCAGAGCTCTTTGTCAGTGTGAACAATATCCTCTGAGCTGGCCATTAGCTCAAGGCCATTTCCATAATGAATGGTGACAATATTGCCAGTTGGCCCTGGGGTGACCATAGATCTTCTGTGGACGCTGTAGGTCTCCGCTCCTCTTTGGCGACGGAGATGTTTCTTTTATTTATCTGGGCTATCTTACACAATACACTAGCTAATTCACTACTCGAGAGCATACCATTTAGCAGGCAAGCCACAAAACACACATTTCATTGTGGCAGCCGTCCTACAGTTAGGAGAGGTGAAGCACAATGCCAAATATGATACTCTTGACAGAAGTAGGCTCTGGTTTTGGTTGTCATTGAAGATGGCTATAGGGTTTATGGTCATCCTTAGGATGGACATTTTAGCCACATGGCATACCTGTGTTCTACAGACAAAGCTTTACTAAAGACTTTGGTTCAGGAGCATCTGGGGGGGCTCAGCTGATTGAGTGTCCAACTTCAGCTCAGGTCACGATCTCACAGTCCATGGGTTTGAGCCCTGCAATGGGCTCTGTGCTGACAGCCTGCTTCAGATTCTGTGTGTCCCTCTCTCTCTGCCCCTTCCCCGCTAGCTAGCATTCTCTCTCTCTCTCTCAAAAAAAAAAAAAAAAAACAAAAAACAAAAAACAAACGAACGTTAAAAAAATTTTAAAAAGACTTTGGTTCAATTCTGTAGGAAGTATCTTATTAATGAAGTTTGGTAAGGGAGTATACTTGTGGTGCAACGTGATGTATGAGAAAGAAGTCTTTTTTTTTTAATGTTTATTTATTTTGTTTGAGAGAGGCAGGGAGGGGCAGAGAGGGAGAGAGAGAGAGAGAGAGAGAGAGAGAGAGAGAGAATCCCAAGCAGTCTCCATGCTGTCAGCACAGAGCTGATGTGGTCTGGCCTCAATCCCATGACCACGAGGTTATGACAGAAATCAGGTCATTAAGCTAACCGAGCCATGCAGGCACCCTGAAAGAAGTATGTTTTGTTAAAAGGACCCCAGGTCTGGGTGGGACTCTGGGTTTAACCCAGATTTGGCTATGACCTTGAGTAACTAACTTAAATTCTCTGGGACTCTGTTTCCTCACCTTGAAAATGAACAGATTACATAGATGATTTTAAAGGTCCCTTCCAATTTTTAAGCTTGAAAATTTTAGAGTTCTTGAAACTCCAAGTGTAAAGAATTTAGTAAAAGGGTAGTAAAAAAAAGGCACAGAAAATAGACTAATTATTAAACTCTGGGCATAGGGCAAATCAGTGAATTTCTCTGCAGATTCGTTTTCTCAAATAGAAACTCTTGGGATAATAATTTCAAGATTGCTGACCTATTGTGTGAAGCTAATTAGAAAACAAATGTTAAAGTGCTTAACATTTTACCAGATTTTGCTGTGGACTTGGTTTTAAATAATGCCTAATCCTTATGACTGCCATCTTGTGGGCGCTATAATAATTACATGATGTGTTTTTTCACTTGGGCTCCCGAAATCCCTCACAAATGGGATTCAAGTGCAGTTTCAGTCAGTTCCCCCCACCAGTAAATGCCTATTCTAACTTAAATTATTTAATTTACATTTTAAGGATAAGCCTCTTATAAGAGATATTAGAAGTGTTTGTTGGCTTCTTAGCTAGTCAACCTAGGGAGGGAGACACAGAATTGGAAGCGGATTCCAGGCTCCGGGCTGTCACCTCAGAGCCTGATGCGGGTCTTGAACTCACCAACTGGAGATCATGACCTGAGCCGAAGTCAGACGCTGAACTGACTGAGACACCCAGGTGCCCCATAAAGCCTCCATGTATTTTTAATAAAGTCTTCATTGTATGTATGGGAGGCAGGTATTTTGTTCTTTGAAATCGAGGGTCCTTAACTTATATGTTAAGAGGCAGAGGATACCAGGCAACTCCAGTAATATCTGCAGCAAAACAATGGCCATAAGAGTTGCCATTCATTGCTCTCATCCCTAAACCACGTGCCAGGCTACATTTTTGCCGTGTACTCTTTATTTAGTCATCACCACCATCCTTTGAACTATTATTATAAATCCCCATTTAAAGATGACACAAGTAAAGTTGAAAAAAACGAAGAAACTGGCCCAAGAACATGGAGTTAATAAAAGGCAGAGCCCAGGTAGGCTCCAGCCATTTCTGGTGACCGGCAGAAAACACAGTGAGACTACTTGTTTTTGTAATCTATAATTTGGACATTATATTTCTTTGGATGCAGTCTAAGTAGCCACATTACATTGTGAGCTTAATTGAATTTATTAACCAAAGCCCTACCTGATCTTTCTTTTTTTTTTAAAATGTTTTTTTTTTTTTAATTATTTCTAGGAGAGAGAGAGCGCGTGAGCAGGGGAGGGTCAGAGAGAGAGGGAGTCACAGACTGAAACAGGCTCCAGGCTCCGAGCTGGCAGTCAGCACAGAGCCCGACGCGGGGCTCGAACCCACGAACCGCGAGATCATGACCCAAGCGAAAGTCGGACGCTCAACCGACTAAGCCACCCAGGCGCCCCTACACTGGCTATTTTTATTCTATGCATCTATAATCCTATAACATTAAAATCAAGACATTAAGCTTTTGAGTTTTAGGTGCTGTATTTTTTATTAATCACACATTTTCTTCTTTTTCTTAAAATTTTTTAATGTTTTATTTATTTCTGAGTGTGAGAGAGAGACAGCATGAACAGGGGAGGGTCAGAGAAAGAGGGAGACACAGAATCCAAAACAGGCTCCAGGCTCTGAGCTGCCAGCACGGAGCCCAATGCGGGGCTCAAACCCATGAACTGTGAGATCATGACCTGAGCCGAAGTCAGACACTGAACCGACTGAGCCACCCAGGCGCCCCAGCCCTACCTGATCTTTCATTTGAATTGCTGTCAAGTACTTTGCTGTCATGTAGACGTGCACGGTCCTTCCTTCTTAAAAGAGAGCGCTGACAGGGAACAGGGGAAGGGAGCGCTCCCCTCTGTCCTGTGACTTTCACTGTGTCCTTGGAGTCATTCTGATTTGTGCTGTCCCTGCCGAATCTGGTCCCCAGCAGTGAAGGAAGCCAGATTTAAATGCTCGAGTGGAGCACAGCCACACTCCATTCTTGAGCTTTTCTTACTACATGTAAAACAGAGTAAAATTTTAAAGATGAATTTAATTATCTACTGATAGCAAAACAAAGACAGGAAATCCCAAGAGGAAATAGAAGAAGTCTGAGTCAGAACCCTTATAGAGTTACGTGACCTTCTGCTAACTCTGTTAAAATGGATGCTGTGCTACTCTCCATCCTGTCTTAGGGGCTGTGAAGAAGATGACACCTTTAATTCTGAGGCTTTCTCTCTTCTCTTCTCATCAGGAACAGAGGTCATGGCCATAAAGATCTTTAGGGGAAAACAGTAGATTTATCTACTTATCAAACAAATATTGATTAAGCTATAATAAGTGCCTGAATAGGTAAATGGAGACCTCAAGTCATTTTTGCAAGCAGCCAGTTTTCAGAGCATGTCCTTTACTTCCACAGACACCCCTGTGTGCGCAGTTCTCACCGCGTCTCTGAACAGCACCGAGCACCAGGAAGGACGCATCCCGTGGGAGAGGCTCTGGTTACGGGAGCTTAGAATCAGCAGCACCGACTTTTCTCTAAGTAAAGACCATTGGTTCCTAAAGGAATTGAAATCTGGTGCCGCGCGCATCAGCACAGGCCTGTGAATAACGGAGCCAGCTGGGTGTTCCAACATGAGTGCTCCACTGGGTGACGTGGTTCCCTCACGGCCTGGGAGATCTGACCGCGCGAGCGTCAGGGACCCTGCTTTCCTGTAGGGGGAAGACCTTAATGGCTGCTGCCATCTTAGGTCCAGGACCATTCAGTGAGCAGCAAGGATACTGTCACCATTCATTTAGAGCCTGCAAGGGGTGGGTGGGGGGTGGGGGTGACAAGCCCTGAGGCCTGCTTCACATGGACAAAGTTTCCACAACCTAAAACCTAAAGTCCACCTGACCGCCATGTACGCCTCAGGAGCAGCACCTGCGTGACAATGGTGAACTTGGGGCCCAGGGACTTTGCGCCCTTCTCAGGTGTCTAACTTGCCGCAGAGCCTTGTAAGAGGACGCGTGCTTGTCTCCTTCTAGTTACTAGAACAATAACCACCCGAAATAAAATTGGCAGTGAAGAAAAACGCCTTTGCTTGTCGCTTAATAAACGTTTCCTTTCCCCCCACAGCCTTGTACACTTAAAACAATGTAATCTTCTCTTTTTGTGCACATTCTAGACTAGATTAGAATAGACTAGAATAGTCTAGTGGAGGGGCGCCTGGGTGGCTCTGTCGGTTAAGCGTCCGACTTCGGCTCAGGTCATCATCTCACGGTTNTCTGAAATAAATAAAACGTTAAAAACTTTTAGAATAGTCTAGTGGTTAAGAGCCTCAGCTTCAATCAGATGGACTCTTTTCTAATTGCATGATGTTGAGCAAATTACTTAAATTCCCTGAGGCCAGAATTCTCATCATGAAGTTGAAATACTAACAGCTCTACCTGTGAGGTTGTTGGGAATATTTAAATAAATATCAAATATATGATTTGTGAATATATGTATATATTTATATAATATATATACACTATAGTATATAGTATATATATAGTGCTTATCACAAAGTCTAGCCTAGTATAGTGCTTAGCACAAAGTCTAACCTAGTAAATGCTCAATAAATTTAAATATTACTATCGCTGAATGTACTCGTAAATACGCATATGCCTAGTCCAGTTTAGGTGATTAACAAATGTTAGGAGAATATTTGTAAACTATGGAGCACTATTCAAATGTAAGATCTAAATATTTTTAGCACTTGTCTTGGCAATGAAGCATTCAGTTCAGTCATGGTCCAGTAAGAGATGAGTCAGACGGAAAATTAGGGCACACAGCAGATGGCTTTCCCGAGCGTATGACCTGCTAGGTCTTGAAAAATCAGCCTAGGCCCTGGTCAACTAAAATCCTTGGGTATTTTTCATTTGAATTTCTATCAAGTATTTTCCTCTCTTGTTGTCCTTGCTAGAAGGTATGACCTATCTTCTTTAAAACATGGTACACTCCGAGGAAAGTGTTGAAAGAGAAAGTTTAACTCCAGTCTTTGACCTTGCTCTTTGGTAGAGTCATTTCCATTCCTGCTGCCTGCGTTTTAATCTGGTCCATAGGAATGTCGTAGAACTCAAAGCTGACTATGGCCAATGGCCCCTTTCTTTAATTTCTCTTTGGATATCTAAAAGTAGTTGAGCTATTCAAGAAAAACTTGACTGCAAACCGATGATTCTGAAACCCACGGACAACGAACTGTGTTTCGGAATGGCAAAAGAACTTCTATTTCTCTTTCCCGATTGTTTTCATGTGTTGTGTTGGGTCCCTCTGGTTGGGTGCTGTAGATAATGAACTGGGGTACAGGTCTAGGGTACAACAGAATGGTCCAGAATTCATGAAGAGGCGCTGTTAGGGTGAGCAAGGTAATTAGGTGGTGTTAGAACAGGCTTTTGATCCTGTTTGAATGTCGAGTTTAATAAACTCCTGAAATTCTTTTCAAGGTTGCAAATAATTTATGGCACGCTGGGACTCTACCTCAGCAGTGCCCACAGCATGGTTTGTGCATCTCTGGGGGTCCCTGAGACTCTGGGGTTCCCTGAGGCAAAAACAGTTGTCGTAATAATGCCAAGATATTATGGGACCTTTTCTACTGGCTTAACATTTGCATCAATTGTGGAAAAGCAATTGTGGGCAAAACTGTGTGAATAAAGATACTGGTATCCAACAATCTTTTATTTGTATTCTTCAACATTGTGCACTGGCAGTAAAGAAAAGGAAATGTCTGTTTCACTTAACAATGCCATTAAAGAAGCAGAAAAAAAAGTATTCGTTTTATTAAATCTAGACTTTTGAGTACACGAAATATCATTAACATTTTTTTTAACGTTTATTTATTTTTGAGAGGAAGAGACATAGCACGAACAGGGGAGGGGCAGAGAGAGAGAGAGAGAGGGAGACACAGAATCTGAAGCAGCTCCAGGCTCTTAGCTGTCAGCACAGAGCCTGATGTGGGGCTCAAACTCAAGAGCAGTGAGATCATGACCTGGGCTGAAGTTGGATGCCCAGCTGACTGAGCCACCCATGCGCCCCAATAAACACCATTTTCACTTAAAGGAATGACTGACAAACTATGGTTATTCAGAATTTGACATCTGGCAGACAATTAATTTAAAAAACCGAAGAAAAGGAATCTATCACTTGAAGGAAAATGACTCCCAGTATTTGCTGTCTGTGGTAAAATTTGAATTTTCAAATGAAAATTAGAAATTTTGAAAATTTGATCTACCACAGTTAGCATTAAGGCTTTCTGATACTTAAAGACATTTCTGATGAGATAGGTGGTAAGATGAACAAATAAGATTTTTTGATATTGTGTAATAAAATCTGTGAACATTTAGAAAATTTACGTGACGGTTTCTGATTCCACAATGCAGTTTTTCAATGAGTTTTGGTATAGCTTCAAAGAATATTTAAAGTACCTAAAAAGGCTATTAAAATATACCTTTGTTTCCCAACTACACATCTAGGTGGTGTGTATACATTTCTGACTCAGGGCCTTTTCTGATCCCTTAAGAATCTGTTTGGCCTGTTCTTAAATCAGCTGCCATGGGGTGCGGGAGCAGGCGTGGCCCACCTCACTCTGGGGCATTCTGTACGCTTCTCATAGGTGCTGGTGGAGGTAAAGCCTCACTGTCTACAGCTCAACATTAGTAATGCAGCCTTCTCTTGGCTTTCCCTCCTGGCTTGCCCCTCCCTCACTCTTCCTTCCTGGGCTCACCTCCTCAACTGCCTGCACCCAAGTCATAGTCCCAGGCTCGGAGACAACCTAACTCAAAAGGCCTGCTGTGTTTAGGTACTGTGCAAAGAACTGAGGATGTGACGCTAGATAAAGCCATGTTGTATCAAGCAAGTGAATCTCTACTATGTTGGTGATATTGTACTAATGAGTGATTTTAGGCAGGATAGCAATAAGATGAGATTTCTTCATTTTGCAATGTATCATCCATTCAAGTGAATGTATATACTCTTTATATACAGAGAAATAACACTCATGTACCCTCTACCCACAGAAAAAAATAGAACATCAGCAGTGCCTCAAAGACCCTTCTATGCCCCTCTCTAGCATGATCAGAGTTTAATCTGTAAAAGATCACTGTAGTGGTCTTAACTAACACAAAGGAGGAGAATATTTGGAACAATAAACACCCACTCATATTTCATGTCTTGGCCATATTGTCACTTTTCTATAAAGTCCTTCTTGATCTTCAGGTTGAATTCCCTCCTTGCTAATCTCTATGGACTCCTTAATTTTATGGTGGCAATTAAAATCCTTTGTAGCACTTACAGGACTCTGCTTTAAAATAAAAAACAAAAACAAAAAAACACACCGATTTTATTGAGATATAATTTACATACTAGTCAATTCACCCATTGAAAGTATACAGTTTCAGTGTCTATTTGTATATTCATGGAGTTGTGTAACCATCATCACAATCAATATTAGAACATCATGGAGTTGTGTAACCATCATCACAATCAATATTAGAACACTTTCATCACCTTAGAAAGAAGCCCCATGGCCCTTAGCTATTACCCTCTTCCTATCTACCTGATCCCATCCTTTCTCTCATCCCTGAGCAAGCACTAGTCTACTTTATGTTTCTATTGATTTCCCTTTTCTGGACTTTTATAAAGGAAATCATATAAGGTATGGACTTTTGTGAATGGCTTCTTTCACATAGTATGTATTCAAAGTTCATCCATGTTATAAGATGTATCAGGACCTCCTTTCTTTTATGGCTGAAAAATATTCTATTGAATGGATATAACATGTTTTGTTTATCCATTAGCCCATTTATGGACATTTGGTTGTTTCCACCTTTTGGCTATTATAAACTCTTCTATTTAAATAAATTCTTCTATTTACAGAATTCATGTACAAGTTTTTGTGTGGACATGTATTTATTTATTTTGAGAGAGAGAGAATGCAAAAGAATGTATGCAAGACAATGCGTGCAAGAGAGAGAGCATGAGGGAGGGACAGAAAGAGAGAGAGAGAGAGAGAGTGAAAAAGAGAGAATCCTAAGCAGGCTCCGTGTTGTCAGCACAGAGCCTGACATGGGGCTCGATCTAATGAACAGTGAGATCACGACCTGAGCCAAAATCAAGAGTCAGATGCTTAACCAACCTAGCCATCCAAGCACCCCTGGACATGTATTTTTAATTCTCTTGAGCATTCATTTCGCAGTGGAATTGCTGTATCATATGGTAATTCTGTTCAATCACTTGAGAAACTTCCAGACTGGTTTCCAAAGTGGCTGCACCATTTGAATTCCCACCAGTAGTGTAGAAATCTTCCAATTTCTCTACATCTTTGCTAATACTTGTATAATCTTGCTTTTTGATACCACTTATCCTGATGGACGTAGAACAGACTTTAAAAAAAAGACTCTGAACTTTTGGAAAACTGGCATAAAATTTTATTCATCTTTACATTTCCAATGGCTAATATTATGCCAGGGGCATGGTAAGAAGACCATTTATTTAATGGTTGAGTGAACCAGCAGATGGAAGTTGAAGAAGTGAATGAAGACTGAAATTATAATGGGGGATTGGAGAGCGATGTTGGGACAGGAAGGGGTAGAGCAATAGGTGTTAGTGACTGGCAGTGGTAGGGAGAAGGGTGAGTGTGGACTAATTACACTCTCATTTTCTTCAGTGGTGTGACTGGAGGGTACGCCCCGTGCCCCACTCCAGTGCAGACTCTGGTTCTAACAGTGCACAGAGACATCTCTCTAATCTGGGGGAAGCTGTGTCTCAGTGCCCTCATCTGCAATATTAATTTCTTACAGTTGTGTAACACACAGTTTACTTCATATATATTGTTCTATGTTGATTCTGATACGTTTATGGTCATGAGACATGGGTATATTTACCTTCATTTTAGACAAGTCCTCACTCCCAAACAGTGGTAGAGCTAAGATTCTATGCGAAGTTTCTTGGCTTTGAGTGATAGATATTTTCTTCCTACATCAGGTTGCCTGTGGATGACCTCTAAAGATGACCTTTCTAACTCTGGGTAAACTCAGGGCTCTGGAATTAGAATTGGCTATCAAGTATTGCTAAACCGCTAGGGAATGTCCCACTTAAGTCAAGTGTTTTCCTTAAGTTTAGTATCTTTTCATATCTATAATTGTGGCTTTTCTTAAGGGGTTTCATCTGTAATCATATATTCAGGGAGGAAGTGCGTGTATCGGTTCAGAATACAGGCTCTGCGGTCAGGCAGACACAAGAGGCACCTGAGAATTTTCTCAGTTGTAGACTCAGTATTTCTGAAAGATATGCAAATTTTGGGAAAATTCCAGGAAGAGATCATCAAGATAGGAAGGTATATGTGAATAATTTTGCATGAGGAATACATGAAGGAACAAATCATTGTTAGTCTGAGGAAAAAAAGGGAATGATAATTGTCATGAAATGATAGAGAATACATCTTGCAAAAAAAAAAAGTTCTGTCAATCTCTAATCAGGATCAGAGTGAACAGATAAAAAGTCACAGAGAGGTAGGATTTAGTTAATCTAGTTAATATTTTATAATTTTATTTTATATTTTATATTATTTAATGTTTAATCATTTAATCTAACATTTAATATTTTATAATATCTACAAATTATATATAATTAATATACAGTTATATTTATTTATAGGTATATAATATATTTATTTATAATAAATACATACATGTTTATTATGTGATATTTATAATTAATATATATAATTACATATACATAAATGCATGCATATTTTAGATATTATATGATATATATTATCTAATCTAAGTATCTAATCTAATAATATATATAGCTATTGTATCCAAAATTATATCTATCTAATCTAATAATATATATAGATATAATATCCAAAATGATATATAAAGAGAATATCCAAAAATAAAATGGTTAGCCTGATGACGTACTCAGCTCATCCGCTGACGTATTTAAGTAGTCAGTACCTCCCTGTCCCTGTCATGGATGCTGTATGATGGGTTCTACCCTCATGACAATGGAAGTTCAATATTCAGAGATCTCTTCCAGATTTCAGGTCCTCTGACTCTAAGTACAATGTGTAATTCTGATGATGTAAGCAGAGTTTGCATTCTGTTTTTCAGTATAACACGTCTCCTGCAGGCCAGTTTTCTCCCCCTGCTTTTCATCTATCTGCTAATTTTACATTATTCCAGTAACCCAGGCTTTAAAAGTGAACTGACTTTGGGACACCTGGATGGCTCAGTAGGTTAGGCGTCAGACTCTTGGTTTTGGCTCAGGTCATGGTCTCACGGATTCATGAGAGCGAGCCCCACATCAGTCAGCATAGAGCCTGCCTAGGATTCTTTCTGCTCCTCCACCGCTCTCTCTCTCTCTCAAAATAAATAAATAGTCATTTTTTTTTAAAAAAAGTGAGTTGACTCTAACTCTTTCCATATCTTTTTTCTTTTCTTTCCCAAGTTCAAGTGGTTGCTGAGCTCTACCAGTTCTACCTCTGCAATGTCTGGTTTGTCTCCTCTTTTTCATTCCTAATTTGGTCCATAAAGGACAGCCAGCATACTGGTCACCCCCGTTCTAGGCTCTCTCTTTTGTTCTCCATCCTATTCACCAGATGGGTATATGTGGCCACTCTATTAACTTTCCTAAAACACCACTCTTGCAAGTTCCCTTTCTTACTCACAATTTCCATCGACTCCATTGACTAGCAAGTAAAGTCTTTCTTTTAGAGGCTGATAATCCACTGGTACCCAACAATTATTCATGCTACAGGTAAACTGGTCATTTCGTGGTGCACCATATTGAAAGTTTCACGATGGAATGCCCTTACGTCTCATTTTTCTCTATTGTAATCTTTTAGCCCTTCTTTAAAGTGTAGCTTTGTGGCAATGCTTAATGTCCCCGGTCCTTTCCTGACCTCTCAGCTCACTGAGAGTTTTGCCTCAGAATTTTAGAATCCGTATTTATATTTCTACTACTTAGGCTTCTATTGGCAAACGCTATTCTTGCTTTCTCCCACAGGCAGTCCCTTGAGAACAAGGATGATGATTACATCATCTTGAGTATAATTGTACAATATGTACAATAACTGATAAATATTTAGGAAACTAAGCACTAAGTAAGCAAGCAAATATGCACATAACTTTAAGTACGAATCACCTTTATAGCAATATCATGACAGGGAGTATAGTGCGGTGGGGGCTCCTTCCTTTCCATGGCTGACTCCAGCCAGTCCTCGATTAGCTATTCGGGAAAGCCATTGCTCGTTAGATGAATGGGATAGGAGGGTGGCGGTGACTCAGGAGACGCTCACCACAGAAACAGGAACCAAACTTTTTTTTTTCTTTTCTCCTGAAAACTTTTCAGGAGCACAATCCTATCATGTTAGAGAAGCTCATCAACACCTCACCTAGTTCTCTGCTGGACTTTGTCATTATTTGCCCTGACTTCCTTTCTTAATAACAGCAGCAGCAGCAGCAACCATAAAAGCAATTGAGTGACTTAAAACCTACTTGGTCAAGACCCTTGTGTTCCTTTATAGGAGGCTAGAGGGTAGACAGCATCCTGAGCTGTGGGCCTTTTGTGGAAGGTGGACCCTCTAACAAAGCCTCAGGGTCTATGAGGCCTTTGCAGATTATTGCATCTGTCTTCCCACAGGAGCCCAAGGAATGCTTAAATAGCAACTCTGTGCACTTTATCTATCTTTTAAGTAGCACTTACTGCCAAGCAGACAGAATGTGCTGATGTGTGCTTAACACTAATACAGAGTAGCAAGATATGGCGCGAAAACCTTCTTCAGTGAAATCTTTATGTAAATACAAACATGTTTTCACTCAAAGGCCTAGGAGGGAAATGTCTGCAAAGGAGAAAGTCATAGGGTTTCCAATTTGGAACTTGAGCCATTCTAGTTCCCAATGATGAAGAAGAAGAAGAAGAAGAAGAAGAAGAAGAAGAAGAAGAAGAAGAAGAAGAAGAAGAAGAAATAATATTTTGTGTCAGATAAGGCTTGGGTTCCCCCCCCCGCCCCGCCTCCTGATGTAAAAATTTGTAGTACTTTATTTTACATCATGGTCCCAGAAGAATGAGAACTTTTAACAATTTGTCAATATTTCTATGTTTAGTCTTTAGTATAAGAAGGATAGGTCCAAAATCGTTGCTTGCTTGTTTTAGAAATCACTATTCAATCTCAATGTGAAGTTTTTCCTTTAAATGTATTTGGCATGAAATACATTAGACATTTTTTTCTGACTCCTGTCTTTGATACCTTTCAAATGATGGCATAAATATTATGAATAGCCTGTTTTCTTTTTTTGTAGTATTATTACTTAGAGCTATTAAAGAAGAGATTGTATCATCTGAATACATTTTCTCAACCCATCTTTGTTTAGCAATTGGATCGGTCACTAGATGGCAGCAGCAGCTAAGCTGGTGAATTGAAAAAAACACAATCTCTTTGTTAAAATCCGCACTGCCGACCGCTGGCAAGGATTGTCATTATCATCATTTTGATGTTTTTATTTTTCAAGAAAAGCCAATAGGTAGAGGGACAATTTTGCTCTCTGAATTTGTTGCAATTCTAGGCATATATTTTAAAACAAGATATTGCCCGGTGTTAACACTCACTGTATTTAGGTTGTCTCTATCGCTTTGAGGCAATTTGAAAATGATTGGCGGACTCTCCAGCTATAAAAGGCTCTATAATGACTAAAAAAGTAGTATTTTCAAGTTGCCAAAATAATTCAAGCCAAAAAGTATTCTTACACGTTGAAGATGTCAGGTAACTCAGTCTTTCCCTTCCTCCTGAACTGATTCCTCAATCCTGGAGATTATATGAATTTTACTTTCTCTGCGGTCATCTGGTTGATTGTGGAAGAGTCACTGAAAGTGGCAGGCTGTGTGGACATGCACATTTAGATGACAGCGCTGTGTGCACATACTGTGACCCTTCTATTTCCAGACAATCTTTGCTCACTGTGGACAAAAGTGAGTGATTCATCTAAGAGCCTTAGGCTAGAATTAATTACTTCTAGAAATCTATATAAGGCCAAATTTTTACATATTCATAAATGAGTTCCCACTTCCCCAAGAGTTCCTGTAATTGTCATCTAAGATTTCTCTCTTAGGGAACTGTGTCCGCAGGTTACTCGCCCGTGCACTACTCGTACCCAGAGAACATAGTTTCCCATTATTTCCCCTAGTCTCCTTTGTGAGCATTTTAATTCAGTTATTCTGATATGCTTATAATACCATACTCCATCTTTCCTCTTCTCCTTTTGCCTTTGCTTGAGCTCTTCCCTCTCCCCAAATACCTCATCTCTTCTCATCACCAAGGCAGCATTTTTTCAGCAGCTATTTCTTCAAGATCTGCTTCCTCCCTGAGACTTGCCGATATTTTTCCCTTTGTCTTGACTCTCACAGGATTTATATTCTGGAGTAGAATATACACTCTAGTACTTTGCTCCAAAATTGAACACATTTTACCATACCTACTATTTCTAGGTGCCAGGCTGAGTGATGAGGACAGAGCAGTGAACGAGAGAAACCCTTCCATCCTCGCAAGGCTGAGGGTCTGTCTGAGGAGAAAACAGATCATAAAACATGTCATTTACATGTCCCAGAATAGAGGCTAGAAATATACTCCTACAGTCAACTTGCCTTTGACAAGGAGAAGAGGCCATGCAATGGAGCAAAGAGAGTCTAGCAACTAGAACAACTGAACATCCACATGCAAAACAATGAATCCAGACACAGACCTTAAACACTTCCCAAAAGCCAACGCGACATGGATCATAGGTTTAATGTAAAATGCAAAACTTTAAAAGTCTTAGAAGATAACGTAAGAAAAACTCCATGATGATCTTGAGTATGGTGATGTGGTTTTAAGAAACCACTCCATTGGGGCGCCTGGGTGGCTTAGTCAGTTAAGCGTCCGACTTTCGCTTAGGTCATGATCTCGCGGTTCGTGGGTTCGAGCCCCGCGTCGGGCTCTGTGCTGACAGCCAGCTCAGAGCCTGGAGCCTGTTTCAGAGTCTGTGACTCCCTCTCTCTCTGACCCTCCTTTGCTCACGCTGTCTCTCTCTCTCTCCTAGAAATAAATAAAAAAATATTAAAAAAAAAAAAAAGAAACCACTCCATGAACGAAATACAATTAATAGCTGGACTTCGTTCCAATAAAAATGTTCTGCTCTGAGAAAGACAATATCTGGAGAATGAGAAGACAAGCCACAGATTGGAAGAACATATTTGCAAAATACACATCAGGAAAAAATAATGTTATCCAAAATATACAAAGAACTCTTAAAATTCAACAAGAGAGCAAACAACATGATTAAAGAATGAGCCAAAGACCTTAACAGACATCTCACCAAAGAAGATATGCAGATGACACGTAAACATGTGAAAAGATGCTCCATATCATATATCATCTGGGAAATCTAATTAAAATAACAATGAGATACTGCTGCACATATATTAGTACTGCCAGACTATGACACTGGCAACACTGAATGCTGGTGAGGATGTGGAGAAGCAGGAACTCTCATTTACTGTTAGTGGCAATGCAAAATGGTACAGCCATTTTGGAAGACAGCTTGACAGCTTCTTACAAAACTAAAATAGTTTTGCCATAGGCTCCAGTAATCACATTCCTCAGTATTTACCCAAAGAAGGTGAAAACGTATATCTACACAACAGCCTTCACAAAGATGTTGATAGAACTGTATCCATAAATGCTTAATTTGGAAGCAACCAAGATGTTCTTCAAAAGGTGAATGGATAGAGTCCAGATTGACTTCTGTCACTTAGTGATATGCATTTAAGTTTCCTCCATGTCTTTTCATGGATTCATAGCTCATTTTTTTCTGTGCTAAATACTATTACAATCTGAAAAGACTACGTACTGTATGATTCCAATTTCATGACAATCTGGATAAGACAAAACTGTGGAGACAATAAAAAGATGAGTGGTGGGGGGTGAGGGGGATGAATGGGCTGAGCACAGAGGATTTGTAGGGCAGTGAAAGTACTCTTTATATAATAATAATAATGGATCTATGTCATTATACTTTTGCCCAAACCCATAGAATGTGCAACACCAAGACTGAACCCGAATTTAAACCATGGACTTCGGATGATTATGATGTATCAGTGTAGGTTTATTCTTGGTAAGAAATGTGCCATACTGGTGAATGATATTGATAATGGGGGAAGCTATACAAATGTGAAGGTATGGGATACATGGGAAGTCTCTATAGTTTCCTCTCAATATTTTTGTAAACCTGAAACTGCTCTAAAAATAAAGTTTTTAAAGTAATTTGCACAAAGGATGTTAGGAAAAATCCAGGCTGCCATGGCTCATCTAGCCTAGAGATTATAAAAGGCCTCTCTGGGGAAGACACTACATAGACACTTGAAAGAAGAGGAGAGGTAGTCAGATGACTAGGAAAAGCAAAGTAAAGGGAGTTGAAGGGAGAGGAAACTAGAGAGCCAGGACTTGAACCCAGGTAATCCCCAGGTTCTGCATTGTAACCACCACCCCATATCCTGTTGTTGAGAGTGCTGCCTGTCAACCCAGTGATACTTGGTACGTAGGCTTGGCATGCTAACGACGGCTCTTTCTAGAGTGTACAAGGGTCTTCTACCTGGCTTCCTTGAGATTTATGTTAAAATATTACCCCAGTTCTCAGACAAGCTTTTGCTCTAGTTCTCTGAGGATTCTGGCTTGTAATTCAGTCATCCATTCAATTAGTCATTCAATCAGTCATTCATCCAACAAATATTTATAGAAAGCCTGCTATGTTTCCACCTCTAGGGATCAGATGGTCATTCCAGATGGATAAAGTGTTTCCCTCTTATTATTTTATAATGTAGGGAGAGAAGCAGACATCAATCATAGTAATCCCGTAAATAAATATAAAACCACAATGTGATAATTGCTAAGAAAGAAACGCACTTTGTGCTCTCAAAGCCCCTAGCAGGAGGATTAGATTCGGTCTGAGGAAAGGCTACCTGAAAAAGAGACTTTGAGTTGACCAGTCAGTGATTGGTGAATTGGTGTTAACTGGTGAAAGGGAGGAGGGGTCTGAGCGTCCCTGGCAGAGAAAGCTGCACTGCAAAGAGGTTATGGCTACCAGAGTGAAAGAAAGCCATGGTAGCTCATTCCCTTGGGCAGGGTGTGTGGCGCAAGGTGAGACTGAACAGCGAGGGGGCAGCTAGCACGCTCAGCGCTGTAGTGCTGGGGTAAGGGACAGAGGAGTGATAAGCAGGAGATGGTAGGGTTGGGAGGTCCACCATTTTAAAAGTTCACCCTGCCTGTGTAGGGGCGCCCGCGTGGCTCAGTCAGTTAAGTATCCAACTCTTGATCTTGGCTCAGGTCATGATCTTACGGTTCATGAGATGGAGCCCCGTTTCAGGCTCTGCACTGACGGTGCTTGGGATTCTCTCCCTCCCTCTCTCTCTCTGTTCCTCCCTTGCTCACAATACTCTCTCTCTCTCTCTCAAAATGAATAAACTTAAGAAAATAAAAATAAAAGTTTACCCTGAGAATAGATTGCAAGCGGTGCAGAGCCCAGCTAGCAGGCTCCAGTAACAGTCCACGGTAGATGATGCTAGTGTGAGACAGGAAATTAGGGAGAGAAAGAAGAGAACAGATCTGAGAGATGTCTTAGCATTAGGAGGAGATGGGAAACATGTACGGAAAAGGGATTTTGAACAATGTGGAGAGTTTTGTAGTAACATTCAGCTTGGAACATATGAGTTTTCCATTCAAAACCGGAAAGACTTACACAAACTATTCCACCCTGGTGACGGCTGGCATTTGTAGTGGGCATTTTGCCTAAAAGTTTACCGACACATTAAGGAAAGTTCTTCCATTGGAATGCAGCCATATCCCAGAATTTCCTATGTGGTATAGATGTGTGTGATACTAAACAGAATGGAAGTCACTACAACAATAAGTTTCCATTTGAGGGATTCTCACAGCCAAGGAGGAAAACCCCATAAAGATCAGGGTTTGAGAATATTGTCGGTTGACTCAGAACTCTGCAATTTGTAGAGTAATTTAGCTACCAGGGGTCAATTAGTCTTGGGTGAACTAGAATGGGAAATGATGAATGTGTCACATCAATATGAATGATTCAGAACTTAAAGACACCTGAACATAAGGATTCTCAGTGCTATCTAATAGAACTTTCTGTGAAGTTGGAAATATTTTATATTTACACTGTCCAATACCATTGTCACTAGCCTCATATAGCTATGGAGTAATTTGAAAGTGGCTAGTGTGACCAAGAAACTAGATTTTGGAATTTTGACTGAATTAATTTAAATAACTACACAGGGCCAGTAGTAGTGTTTTGGAGAAAACTACTACCAAAACCCAAAAACTCTACAAGGTTCTCTTGGCTAAAACTTTCACCAATAATCCACTTAATAATCCAGAACTGCACTTTACATTATTTGTTATTTGACACATATAATTTGTTTAAGTTGACTGTTGATAATTTCATATGACTGCAAACTTCTAGTACCTATCATTATACTTACCACACTGCAGTCTTCTGGTAAATATGAAACTGAATGAATTCTAACAAATGAAATAACGCTACAAGGCAGTTGTCATAGTACTTACCACATACTCAGAGTTTAGTAAATATTAGCTGTTGTTATTGTCATTATTTATAATGTCCAAGTAAGCTTTTAGTCTCTTTCCTGAAGTTGTGAGTTAAGAGCATCTTTTAAAAAAAAGAGGACTTTGACCTGGCCGGGCAACCTCAACAGCCTCTCTTTGGCGGATTCTGCCTCCTTTCCCTTGAAAAGCCCTCCTCCCTGGAGAGCCCAGTCTGGGATTCCCACTTAACTGAGAACAGGTTCACCGATTAGGTGCCTCATTGCCTGCTCTTTTTGTGTTCTCTAGTTTAAAGAGTTTGTTACCTGTATAAGAAGTACCCCTGTAATTTGACTCACCAGGGAAAATAAGAATGAGAGTAAGAGAAAACTAACCAGGAACCCTTGTATCCCATCCCTTCGGCATCAGATAACACCAGCGACGTAGTATTTGGCGTGTGAAAGAGCATTCTGAACAGTGGTCTGGAAGTACTATTCAATACAGCTTTCTTTTCTGTGCTTCTAATCTTCCTGATTATTTTTCACATCATAAAATAAATTCCTCAGCTCTGCCCAGTGCTCTCCTGTTATGGCAATGGGGAGGTTTCCAGGCAAGAATGGCGAAGGAGCAGATGTCTTCTTTGCTGGGCTGTGTACATTAGACTGGACTTAAGTGAGGTCAGTTAGTAAAGGGCCACCACTTCCTGAGCACTGGCCTCCATGCTTGGAGACGTACTAGGGGCGAGAAGTTTGCTATACGGCTGGAGAAACTGAGGACTTACAATTCTGAGTTTGAGGAATGAGTGTGGAAATAAAAGAAGTTCGCTTGAGAAAAATGAGGAAGAGAAGCCAAATTATCCCCCTTCCTTAGTTGAATTCAGGGCTTCTCAAGAGTGGCTCTATTGCCATGTGGGTTGGATACTGCTCTGTTGTGGAGGGAAGTGGGGGTGTCACTGTCCTATCCATTGTAGGGTATTTAGCCTAAATGTAACGACACTGTAGGATGGAATGCCTTGTCTCCTATGCATTAAATTCCAGTAGTAAGTAGTAGCTCTTTCTCCAATCAGGGCGATCAAATGTTTCCACACATTACCAATGTCTCCTGGTGGGTGGGGAGAGAGGCAAAATTGACCACACTTGGGAATCACTGGTTCGACTGAAGTGTCACTGGGGACTTGTCATCTTGCGACGTGTCTGGTCCCTTGCTGAGCGGCCCAGAATAAAAAAATAATAATAATAAAAGCAGTGGTCAAGAGGACTGGTTCTCTTTAGTCCTTACTTATGATAAAAGAAAAATAAAGACTCAGAGGTATCGGGAACCCTAATCTGTAAAAGACTTCTTGGAGACAATTTAAGTCACTGAGTATTTCTTCTTTTATAGAAAGGATGCAGAGAGAGCAACCCCAGAAAAGTTCTGCTCTTGCACCCAGAGCAGGGCTGGGACTTAAAAGGCAGAAGCCCAGCCCATCACTAAGACCCACATGTGTTTTACATTCCCACGTATAAGGTTTATTCTTCCAAGAAAGATAAATCCCTAGGGAATTTATAGATAGATACAGTATCTGTTATTGCACAACATTATATCTTATAATATAACGGGCAACCATCCCAAAGCTGTAGCTATTTAGCTCAAAATAAATCATGAAAGAGCTGTAGCTTTTTTTTTTTATCAGAATGTCCAATGACAAGATTTCAAGAGTATTGGGAAGGAATCTACTATATTTTAAAAATCCATACATGTATTTAATTTTAGAGGCAGAAATGTTTTAACTTGACAAGTTACTACTGAAAACACTGGCTGCTAATAGATAAAATTATTGTGCCTTTTCCCCCCTTTCCTCCATCACTGACCCTGATAATCATCTCAAAGTGTCCGGTAAGGAAAAGGGGGTTATAGAGAGCCTGGCATGGACAGATGAAGACGACTGAGGCCAGTAGACACCTCTGCCTGATGGTCAAGAGCTACCAGGCAGGGAAAGCTGGGTGCCTAGACCACTCAGGCATGGAAGAAGCCATATTTTCATTTAGAAATTGCTTCTTTTTGAAAGGAATCATGGTTTTTTAGTAAATTGAAATCAGAGTTTCAATCCTGTGTCAAAAGATGTCTGAAAATAACAAAAAAGGAAGAGAAAGAGGAGTCTCTTTATTAGTCCTAAAGAGGGACATTCTATGATTTCCTTCCCTAAAGGTCTTTAAATTCAGGGCAGATGACCAGCTTTCAAAGATGATATAAGTGGGGACCTGCCTGGTGAAAGGGAAAGGGTCAGGCATAGGTCTCTGGTTTTTAGAAATTCCTGTCTTCCTGGAACGGGAATGAAGAAGAGCATGGGGAAGAATGCTCAAGGGCAGCAAGCTCTCATCATGTGTGCTCCTAAAGAGAAAGAGTAAAGACCTTTAAAATAGAAACAGATGAAACTGTTCTGAAAATCTATACTAGAATCTTATTTATAGACATAATAGATGTAGGATATGGGGCTGGGGAAAAAATAAGGATGCTTAACATTGGTCTGATCCTATCAAAAGAGATGTTATTTAAATGCAATAATTTAACTCTAATCTAATGCCCTTTTAGTAAATCCCTTCTGCTGCCTTTTCCAAATTTAGAATGCCCGAGTATAAACATTTTTCTGTGCTTGTTACACTAAAACTTCACCTCAGACCTCCAGGTCTCGCTTGTTTAGAGTACAATGAGCCACTGTTAATGGCAGATATACAGTCACCTCTTGCGCTTCCAAGAATGTTCTTTCCCTTAGCCCCCTCCAGTCTGGTTAAGGGATGTAAAGGGCTTCTTCTACTCTGCCTTCCCACCCTGCTGCAAGATGAACAGCATGAAGCTCGCTGCACATGCCTTATGCAGTGCATTATTCTCTCTTTCCCTCCTGATAACAACACTCGCTGATCAGTGTGTTGCCTACCTTGAGCTTTAACTTGCCTTTTATAGAGCTTTTTAATTTTTTATTTCTTTGGCCTAAAGTTTATTAGGGATTCTGATTCTAGACTGAGTTCCATGATCTAGGTTGCCAGATTTAAATAAAAATACAGGATGCCCAGTTAAAGATACATTTCAGATAAACAATGGGTCATGTTTATAGTTTAAATATCCCCCCAAATATTGCATGGGACATAATTTGCTAACAGCTTATTTCTTGTTTCTCTGAAGTTGAAATGGAGCTGAGCAATCCTGGCCCCAACACCCCAGCTGCGCTCAAAGTGACCTTTGTTGTCTTTTCTTCCCCCACGGAACATTCTGAACCTGAATTTCTGGGGGCGTCTATTCTCATCGGGTGCAGTATTTGTGGGTTAACGCATGCTCGTTACTCTCCTATTGCTTCTGAGATCTTCGTCATCGGCAGACAGCCTTCCTTGTAAGGATACCGGTCGTCCGGTGCGGAAGCAGCACCTCAACATCCCGCTCCTGCTGCCTTTTCAGATGTCTTCACCTGTGTTTTAATTCAACGACACTAATGTTCTTAGTCTGGAATCATCTCTATAGAAATAAATTTAAATTCTAAATAGAGTCATGATCTTTAACCTAAAAGTAATAACGTCAGAGGACTGAATTCATTATTTCAAAGTCCTAACTGCAGGTTCTTACCTAATTCATATCTTAATATGTTGCTTTAAAATTCTCCTTTTGGGGGCGCCTGGGTGGCTTAGTCGGTTAAGTGTCCGACTTTCGCTCAGGTCATGGTCTCGCGGTTCGTGGGTTCGGGCCCCGCGTCGGGCTCTGTGCTGACTGTCAGCTCAGAGCCTGGAGCCTGTTTTCAGTCGGTGTCTCCCTCTCTCTCTGACCCTTCCCTGCTCACGCTGTCTCTCTCTCTTTCCTAGAAATAAATAAAACATTAAAAATTTAAAAAATAAATAAATAAATAAAATTCTCCTTTTGATTTTAATAGTGGCTTAACAGCATAATGAATATAGGATTCTGCAAAGGTATGCTTAGGGAATGACTGTATATTAGGAAAATAGCATAGAGGTAACATACAATTTTATGAATATTTTCTATTAGCCTAATTACTTTTAACAACAGAAAGAAGGTAGATTTCTTATTCTGTAAGAGTTTGTGTATTTGATTAGTCTGCATACCGGTTCTTTTTTTTCTTATAATAAAGTATGAGATGTCTTATCATGGGAAGTTTTTGGATGAAGATAACAGATTGAGCTACTTTTACTCTTTCTAAAAGTCTGTAGCAATAGAGTGCAAGCCTTTTTGAAATTAAGCCCATGAGAATGAGCAAAACGGGAGACAGTACAATAACAGCAAAGTATTGGGAGCTAGAAAGTAGAAGGAAAAGTGGTAACTGACCCAGCAGAGACCAGAAAGCTGAGCCTTAAGCTGGCAGCAGAGAACACTGGGGACCACCCTAATCTGCATCACAGAATTCTCAGAACTCTGTGACCTTGTCAATTCCAGGTATCGAGAGACAATGAAGGAGAGGGTTACGTCGGAAGACGGAGTAAAAGGTCAGTAGATTCCTGCAAGCCCTTCCGCACTCCAGCCCCTGAGAAACTGCTTGTCCTGCACCTCAGAACGTGCTTACAAATGGATTCTATGGAGCAGTGAAGGGCGGGGTGGAGAGGTCTCTGCACTTGAGACTTGAGGGCTTCATGCTCTACCGCAAATAAGGAAATCATCTGTGTGTATGTCAAACACAAAAGTGACCCCACACAAAGCCACCTTTGTGCTCCACTCAGGGCCAGGACACTAGTAGCCGTTTGTCTATGCAAGAGTATGAAAAGCTCTCTCTGGTCACCAGCCTAAGATAAAGACCTACAGCTCTAAAATCACGAGGTTCTCCAAAAGCAGCCCACAGGGATCACACTGTACCTAACCTCAAAGGAAGCGCACTCCATGGGCTCAGATAGTTCAGTCACCTTTTTCATCCCTCACTCTTGACGGTGAGCAGACTACCAAGGATGACCAGCCATTTCAGAAAATCCCTTACATGAAAGAGATCAAATAACAGTCACTGAAGAAAAACAAAGCGAGATTAATTCAGAAGAAACAAAATTATTTTAGCACAAAAAACTAATAAAACTCTGTTATTATAGAAATATCAATCTACTCTATAGTAAGAGAAAACAGATCAGTGGTTGCCTGAGACTCGGGTTTGAGTGAGAAATTGACTGAAATGAAATGAAGCACAAGGGAATTTTGGAGGATGAGAGAATTCTGTATTTTGATTATGGTGGTGGCTATGCTGGTGTCTACATTCATTTAATGGCATACTTAAAATGGGCACATTTATTGCACGTAAATTATACTTAAAAAGTTGATTTTCAAAACCTCTGATATTAATAACCAACATCCTAAAAAATAGGTTGTTGCATCCATGAAACAAAACCAAAATGCTCTATAAAGGTGGAGGTGAGGCACTTAAAGGAAAAAAAGACCTTTGAAATTTAAAAGTCAAAATGGAAAAATAAAGTTGAAATCTCCCAGCAAGTTTGACAAAAAATAATGGAACAGAAAATGGGAGAGAAAAAAAAATAGATAATTAAAAGGACATCTAGGGATTCTAATACCCCAGTGGTAGGAATCCCAGAAAAATAATATAGAAAATAGGGGAGAGAAAATCATTAATAAGTCAAGAAGACATCTTAGACATGAGCTGACATTTTGGAAGGGTCTACCAAGTTCCCACGTGAAATTTGAATAAAATCAGCCTGCACCAAGGATCTTTATTGTGAAACTTCAGAATGCTAGAGGAAAGAAAGAAGTTTGTAAGTTTTAAGAGGAAAAAAGAAAAACGTTATCAAAACAAAGACTCTGGGGTAAAAATGACCTTGGACTTCTGAACAATGTCGGAAGCAAGAAAACAATGGAGCAATACCTACAGAATTTTGTAGTGGCCTTAATTCTAACCTGGAATCTATACCCAGCTAAACAAGCAACCTGAAAATAAATAGAGACATTTTCAACCATGCAACATCTAATTAAAAACTGATGCGCATGGAGGAGGGCACGTGTGGGGATGAGCACCGGGTGTTACATGGAAACCAACTTGACAATAAACTATTTGTAAAAAAACAAAAACAAAAACAAAAAAGCTCCCATCAACCATGCCCAAAACACGATTAGAGGGCGTGCCTCACTAAGTAAGAGAGAAACTGACCAAAGGAGTAAGAGGGATACAGAAAACAGAATATTGAACATAAGGCCTATTGAAAAGACGAACACAAGGAGAGTGGAGAAAGGACTTCAGGTGTGCAGCAGGCAGGGAGGGCCAGACAGGTGATGTCAGCGCCACAAGGTCACAAAGTACTCTCTTCTTAACAGGAGGACAGAATACCGTGAGCTTGGCCAAGATCCTTATCTATACTAGGCTTCCTTGCCTTGGTGCCCTACGTGTGGACACTCCATCTCCTGAGAGAGAGAGGCTCTGGTGAGCTTAGAAACATAAAATACAGAGCTCGTTGTTTTCTCTGACCAGAGAAGGAACTGAGACCAGATTCACAGACTCAGGACAGTTTCTCTTTTTCTGGAAGCTTCATTCTGACAGGGCAATATTACCTTTTCCTTACACAGCTAGACTTGAGTTTGCTACTCAATCTTTCAAAACTAAACAGTTTCTGGCTTAGAGATACATGTGTAAGTGGTAGAATTATTAAAATCAATCAGGAGAATGGGTAGTGCGAAAGTCTGGATCATGGCTACCTTTGAGAGAAAGGGAAGAGAATGCTAACAAAGAGGGATATGCAGAAGGCTTAGGGTGGGATGATGTTTTATTACTTAATCTAGACAGGAGATACATAGTAGCACATTTTACATATTGTTTCCATCGTACGGATGTACTCCTTTTATGTATACATTTTACAATTAACAACACATCCTATGGCAAATGTATACTGCTTTGAGAACTAAGATGAAATATGTTCTGGTTCTCATCTTTCCAGATACCCCATGGGCTTGTACAAATGTTGGAGCAGTGATTAGCAGGGTCTCTACAAATCAGGCTTCAGACATCATTTTATTCTCCAATACCTTGATTTGCAACATTCCAAAGCGTCTAAAGACGTATAATTTGATTTCAAATGATAAATATTCAGGAATACCTTTACTTCTTTCCAGAGGCTGTCAGTTATTTTCTGACTACAAACAAACCACATAGTAATTTAATTTTAATTGATCAAGGTACTTGATGTTTCAGATTATAAAACCTCCATTTGTAACTCCCCATAACATTTTTCCCCAGAACATCTTTATCGATTGGTCAGACTCGGGGATGTCTCCGGCACTCTTCCCCACGTAGTGGAATGAAAAGAGAAAAGCCTAGAGACTGTGGGAGAACGTCAATTAAGCTGATGACATGTGAACGAGGAGAGACACATGAGACGTTATTAAATGATTAGATTGAATTTTGAAGGGCTAACGTAGCCTGGAGAACTGTGCGAAGATGGAGTTCCGCATCTCTGTTGAGCAGTCAGGATGTATTGGTCTGCTTGCTGGACTCATTCAAGTTCCATACTTGTTAAATTTGGAAAATATTTCTCATAGGACTTTAAGAGTATTCCAAGGCTAGGGACCATAAATATTTCACAAATTTCTATTTTGATTAAAATGTTTTACCACATTGCCAGTAGGAGTAAGCCCTTACTGAGAGAAAGTGTGTAGTAGCATGCTAACTCTATTTCCTAATCTGGAGGACAGAGAGCCAAAGACAATGTAATATGAGAATAACCTGTTCTAACAAAGGTGTTCATTGTGGACTTCTTGCTTAAAAAGACATCGTTAAGATATTAAGTAATGAAGTTATTTGAAAGCTCATCTCAAGTCCTTCATAGAATTTCTATAATTACAACTCATCAGGAAGATGACAAGTGATTAACTCTAAATGAATGCTATAACCTAATATGCCTTGGATTTCTAACAGAGTGTGAGCTCTTACTCCATGCTGCTGGCATTTAGATGGACCAAGAGCTAAGCATCCTCCTTGCACTCAAATTAGAAAAATACTCCTCCTGTTAGCTTGGAACCAAAGGCTTGTTTTGAAAAGAGAATATAAACAAAAAGCAAAATAAAACTCTGAGCTAATTTTCTTGCCTGGCATTGAGAAGACTAAAATTAGCTACAGCTAATTTTCAAGCAAGAGGAGTTCTTTTATGTTTCTCTAGACAATTTAGTTTCGTGCTTTTTTTGGTGAGCTCCTCCCAAATTTTAAGTTGCCATTGTGCAAGAATGTCTAGAGTCAAAGGAATGGCTATCTCAACAATTGCGTGCATGTGGCGTACTATCTTTGCACGATCTTGTCAAGGGCGTTTTCTGGACCCAAATATAAAATTCAGCTTCTGGTTGAATATATTGTTTATTGCAATATTTATTCCATAGTCCTTTACTGAGGTTTCTTTTCTTCTATGATATGCTATACATATCATACCAAAAATATATAAAAAGAAAATCCAATGAATGCCAGTATACCTACCACGTAGCTTAAATAAAATCATAGTGTTTGTGCCCTTTCTAAGTTAACATCTCCTTTCCTTCCTTCACTAAAGATGACCACTCTCCGGAATGGCTTTCTGTCATTCTGATGGACTTATTTATACTTTTGCTACGTATTCATAAACAATATAATATAGTGCCACAATGTTTTCACTTTCATATAAATATTGTATGTACTCTTCTGCAACTTGCTTTTCATACAATATTACGTTTTAGAAATTCATGAGTGTTGATACGTGTAGCTATTGCTTATTTGTTTTCAGTATTGTATAAATACTTCACAGTTTATCTGTGCTCCGATTGATGGACATTTGGGTGACTTCCAACTTTTCTCACACAAACAATGCCATGTGAACATTTGTATATATGTTTCTTCATGCACGTATAAGAGAGTAGGGCTTAAGCCTAAAGCCAGTCACAGGCATGTACATCTCCACCATTATTAGAAATTGGCAAAATGTTCTCTGCAATGGTTCTAGCAATTTCTATTCCTTAGATTGTAGATTAGCAGTTCTCTTTTCTTAACATTCTTGACATTTTTGCTGTAAGACTTTGTAAATTTCACCAATCTGATGGGTAGGTGAAGTAATCTTACTGTACACGTAAGATATTAATAAAATGTGGACTATGTTGTGTGAGAGTCTCCAAGTAATGACAATTTTGGCATATTTGTGACTGTCACACATATACTCTAACCATGTGTTATCAATATTTCTTTGACACAGTAAAGACTGATCCTAGAGAAATCAAAAAACCGTAAGATAACATGTCTGTCATTTTTAGAACTCTGTGCCCACCCCCAAGTCCCAGTCCTCAAACCTTGGGAGCAGGGATAAGAGGAGGGGTTGCATGGTGATCCTAGAGCATTCTAGATGATGTCAGGCTCCCGCACAGTCGTATCAGGGATGTTCGGAATCTGTCACTGCTTCATTTCCAGCTACATTGGGCAAGTCATTTGCCCATTTCTAGTAAGGGTTAGAAGGATATAGATATATTCTTTCACATTAAATCAGATCTTTTCTTTGAGATACTGAAAGAATAGATATAAATAGGATTTTCTGCAATTTGCTGCAACTATGGCAACTTTGAATATAAGTGTAGCTTTTATTTTCGGGGGGATTAGCTATGTCAAAATATCACCTAGTCTGATCATAGATATATTCAATAAGTATTTTAGATTAAGTCCATACAAGTTACTGGTGGTATTTCCAACCTAGTGGACAGAGAGATATGCAAACAAATAATTATGATGCCACAAATCTTTACAAAGGAGATGATGTGTAAGAGAAAGGAAAAGAAAGAAAGACAGACAGGAAGGAAGGAATGAAGGAAGGAAGGAAGGAAGGAAGGAAGGAAGGAAGGAAGGAAGGAAGAAACTCCCCGATAGACAAAGAAATGGAGAAACAAAGCACTGATTGGTGCACAAAACTGTTTTAGGCCATATTCAAATGAAAGATGAAGCGAAGTCAAGAACAAAATAAAAGCCAAGACTGTCCATCAAGTGTAATATTTTGTAGCTAACTAGATGCATGAATTTAAATCCCAGCCCCACCATTTACTAGACAGGTGACCTTGGACAAGTTAAGTATATTCCCTAAGCCTCAGTTTCCTAGCTAACAAAATAGAAAAAAAAAATACTGTATATACTTCTTGGGGTGGTTGTAAATAAATATAATATTGATGTATGTAAAATGCCAAAAGACTTCACTGGCATTCACATAGCACTTAATAAATATTAGTCACTAAATAATATTTCATGGAGCAAAGTTTCCCTTCATAGCCAATGTGAAGACTTACCTCTATATTTCCTAATTTGGTCTGAATAATCTGGAAACAAATATCAACTGCAAAATCACGGATTCAGTGACTTTTCACACTCCATGGGTTTTTTTGGTATCTATTTAAGACTGGCTTCCACTGCATGCTTAAATCAGATCTCAAGCCACATTAGACTTCTAATTTTGTTCCTTTTATAGGGTGTCAGAACATTTGTCCACTGTGCATCATAGATGCTTTAATCTCTGCTCTACTTTCCGAGTCTTTTATATCTCACTCCGCCTCTGGGAACGACGTTTTCTCTCTTTCCTTTTCAATATCATTGTTGAAGCTTTGTGTATAACTGTTCTAAAAACTTAATATCTTCACACTGGCTTCTTTGGCTTGAATGCCTTGATTGGGAGGATGGAGGAGATAAATATAGAATCTCTACTTCCCTTTCACGTGGAAGTCTTGAGAGCCTCGACCTGTGGCAGTTGCCAGCAGTAGGCTTTTTGTAAAGGCTTCTCTGTGCTTTTATCAATCCCGGCCCGTGCTGGCACGTGAGTGAGACAGCCACTGGCAGAGCTTCTGTGCAGTCTCTCTGTGCAATCCTCCCTCCCCTCTCCCCTTCCTGAGCATGCCATTTCCCTATGCGAGTGGGCTGTTGGGTAAGGGGAGACGACACGAGAATAATCTAAACTGTGAAATAAGGCTTAGGAAGAAGTATGATGGGGAGAGCAAAGACTGAGAGTGGAAAAAAAATGAACATTTATTTAGGATCCATTACATGCCAGGCACTATGATAAATGCCTCAGACATCTGATATCATTCATTCTGTTTAATAATGGTATCATTCATTTATTAAATGTTCTATGGTAGGAACATTTAATAAAACTCTTGGGCCCTAAAATATATGTTTTCTAACAACAACAACAACAACAATAATAGATCTTTGTTTTCAGTTAAGACTGCACCACATGTGAAAAAGAGACTGAGAATTGTCCACATCCATTAATTCAGTGTTAGTCTCTGAAAGAATTCAGGGACTGCTACAGCGTGGGAAAAAGTGTGCTAGACACTGCTGTAGGTACACACAACTATGATCCACATAAGTGCCAGAATCCATTTTACTTGTCCTAAATTCTGTAATTCTGAAAGGAAAGTAAGTAGTGTGGGAAGTGCAGCATTGAGGAAATGAAATTTGATCTGGGCATTGATGGTAGAATATAAGAAGGCAGAGAGGAAAGAAGAAAGGCATTCCAGGTAGACACAGAAAACACTCAATATTGGAGTCAGTGGAGCATGCATTGGAGAGGCTACTTAGAAATCGTTTGGGAAGGATGGTTCTGTATGATCTGTGTTTAAAGGTATATCAGAGGCACCTGGATGGCTCAGTTGGTTGAGCATTGTACTCTTGATTTCAACTCAGGTCATGTTCTGAGGGTTGTGGGATAGAGACCCATGGTGGGCTCTTAACTGAGTGTGGAGCCTGCTTAAGATTCTCTCGGTAATCTCAAAAAATGGTGGAGCAGCATTGAGACCCTGAGCTTGTCTCATCCCTGAAATGCAGCTAGATCAGCACTAAACTACTTTGAACACCTAGGAAATTGATCCGAGGGTTAACACAACAATCTGCATAACTTGAGCCACAGAACTGGGCAGGTNCGTAGACACAGAAAAAACTCAGTATTGGAGTCAGTGGAGCATGCATTGGAGAGGCTACTTAGGAATCGTTTGGGAAGGATGGTTCTGTATGATCTGTGTTTAAAGGTATATCAGAGGCACCTGGATGGCTCAGTTGGTTGAGCATTGTACTCTTGATTTCAACTCAGGTCATGTTCTGAGGGTTGTGGGATAGAGACCCATGGTGGGCTCTTAACTGAGTGTGGAGCCTGCTTAAGATTCTCTCGGTAATCTCAAAAAATGGTGGAGCAGCATTGAGACCCTGAGCTTGTCTCATCCCTGAAATGCAGCTAGATCAGCACTGAACTACTTTGAACACCTAGGAAATTGATCCGAGGGTTAACACAACAATCTGCATAACTTGAGCCACAGAACTGGGCAGGTACATGGTGCAGAGAGGTGAACTGGGGGAGAGAAAAGCTGTGGAGGGTCAGGAGCTGTTTTTGCAGAGAAAGGACGAAGAAAGAGAAAGGGGGAGGGTGCAACACATTGGGATCGTGCAAGAAAAGCACTCACCGAAAAGGAGCTGGAGAGAAAGAGAGAGAAAGAGTGAAAACATTCCCAGGGGACTGAAAAAGTAATCTGTCCCCCAAAACCCCTGACAGAAGAAAGGAGAGCGTTTCAATGCCACCCGGATTCTATAAACAGTGGAGTGCAGAGTCTGAAGTTTTGGAACTCAGTGCCTGGCGGTGCTCTGGTGAGGAAGTAGGGCAAACCCCAGGAACAGACAGCGGGGTCTGAGGGGTCCATGTGCCACACAGGGAGAAGTGGTTCCCCTGATCAAGGTGCATTTGCTGGAGGCCATGCGACTGCCCCTCAGGCAAAGGTCACAGTGGACCCTGGAGAGCAGCCGAATATGCTGGTGTTGGGGACAAAGACACCAGAGTGCAGTGAAACCTGGTGAAGCACTCTGAAACCAGAGTGTTGTGGTTTGCCATAATCTCTGAACCTCTGCCTCCCAGACATCACACGAATGCTTGCTGGGGCAGCTGGCACCGGCCATTGCTCAGCAAGCGTTCTCTGAAGTGTGGGGTTTTGAAACACAACCCCATTTGAGATAAAACTCTGGAGGGAGGTGCTGCAAGGTGTCTGAACTAGAATTTAGAACCACAGTAAGAATACTAGCTGGGGTTGAAAAAAGCATAGAATCCCTTTCTGTGGAGATAAAAGAAATAAAGTCTAATCGGGACGAAATTAAAAATGCCATAACAGAAATGCAATCTTGTCCAGCACACCAAGGAGGACAAAACAGAGTAGTGAATCAGTGATTTAGAAGATAAAATGGTGGAGAATAATGAAGCATAAAAAAAGAGGGAAAGAAAGGCAAAAGATCATGATACAAGATTTAGAGAACTCAGTGACTTATTAAAAAGGAATAGCATCCGAATCATAGGAGTCCCAGAAGATGAAGAGAGAGGAAAGGGGGCAGAAGATTTATGTGACCAAATTACAGTGGAAAGCTTTCCTAATCTGGGGAAGGACACAAACATCAAAATCCAAGAAGCACAGAAAACTCCCATCAGATTCAACAAAAACCAGCCATCACCAAGGCATAGCATAGTCAAATTCACAAAATACACAGACAAGGAAATAATTATGAAAGCAGCAAGGGGAAAAAAAAATCCTTAATCTATAAGGGAAGACAGATCCGAGTCACAGAAGACCTAACCACAGAAACGTGGCAGGCCAGAAAGGAGTGGCAGGATATATTCAATGTGCTGAGTCAGAAAATATATGCAGCCAAGAATTCTTTATCCAGCAAGTCTGTCATTCAAAATAGGACAGATAAAGTTTCCAGACAAACATAAACTAAAGGAGTTTGTGATCACTAAACCAGCCCTGAAATAAGTTTTAAGGGTGACTCTTTGAGTGGAGAAAAGACAAAACAAAACAAAAAAGACCCAAGCAACAAAGACTAGAAAGGACCAGAGAACATCAACAGAAACACAGACTCAACAGGCAACACAATGGCACTAAATTCATAGCTTTCAGTAGTCACTCTATATGCCAATGGACTAAATGCTCCAATCAAAAGACATAGGGTATCAGAATGCATAAGAAAACAAGACCCATCTATGTGGTACTTACAAGAGACTCATTTTAGACCTAAAGACACCTGCAGATTGAAAGTAAGGGGATGGAGAACCATTTATCATGCTAATGGTTATCAAAAGAAAGATGGAGTAGACATATCAGACAAATTAGATTAAAACCTTTTTTGTAACATTTATTTATTTTTGAGAGAGAGAGAGAGAGAGACAGGGAGAGAGACAGAGAGAGACAGAGAGAGAGAGACGGAGCATGAGTGGGAGAGGGGCAGAGAGAAGAATGAGACACAAAATCCAGAGCAGGCTCCAAGCTCTGTGCTGTCAGCCCAGAGTCTGACACGGGACTTGAACCCACGGATGGGGAGATCATGACCTGAACTGAAGTCAGACCCTTAGCTGACTGAGCCACCCTGGCGTCCCAAACTAGATTTTGAAATAAAGACTGTAATAAGAGATGAAGAAGGACATTGTATTGTAATTAAAGACTCTATCCACCAAGAAGATCTAATAATTGTAAATATTTACACGGAACACTCAAATATATAAATCAATCACAAACATACGGAAACTCACTGATAACAATACCATAACAGTAGGGGACCTCAACACCCCACTTACAACAATAGTCAGATCATCTAAGCAGAAAGTCAACAAAGAAACAGTGGCTTTGAATAACACACTGGACTGGATGGACTTAACAGATATATTCAGAACATTTTCATTCGAAAGCAGCAGAATACACGTTCTTCTCAAGTGCACATGGAACATTCTCCAGAATAGATCACCTACTGGATCACAAGTCAGCCCTCAATAAGTACAAAAAGATTGAGATCATACCTTGCATATTTTCAGACCACAATGCCATGAAACTTGAAATCACAGGAAAAAATTTGGAAACTCCATGAATACTTGGAGTTTAAAGAACATCCTACTAAAGAATGAACGGGTTAACCAAGAAATCAAAAAGGAAATTAAAAAGTACATGGAAGCCAATGAAAATGAAAACATGACAGCCTAAAGCCTCTGGGATGCAATGAAAGTGATCATAAGAGGGAAGTAGATAGCAATCCAGGCCTTCCTTGAGAAGGAAGAAAGGTCTCAGATACACAACCTAAACTTACACCTGAAAGAGCTGGAAAAAGAACAGCAAATAAAGTCCAAAAACAGCAGAAGAAAGGAAATAATAAAGATTAGAGCTGAAATCAATGATACTGAAATTAAAAAAAAAATACAGTAGAATGGATAAATGAAACCAGGAGCCGATTCTTTAAAGAATTAACAAAATCGATAAACCCCTGGCCAGACTGATCAAAAAGGAAAGAACCCAAATAAATAAAATCATGANAGTGGCTTTGAATAACACACTGGACTGGATGGACTTAACAGATATATTCAGAACATTTTCATTCGAAAGCAGCAGAATACACATTCTTCTCAAGTGCACATGGAACATTCTCCAGAATAGATCACCTACTGGATCACAAGTCAGCCCTCAATAAGTACAAAAAGATTGAGATCATACCTTGCATATTTTCAGACCACAATGCCATGAAACTTGAAATCACAGGAAAAAATTTGGAAACTCCATGAATACTTGGAGTTTAAAGAACATCCTACTAAAGAATGAACGGGTTAACCAAGAAATCAAAAAGGAAATTAAAAAGTACATGGAAGCCAATGAAAATGAAAACATGACAGCCTAAAGCCTCTGGGATGCAATGAAAGTGATCATAAGAGGGAAGTAGATAGCAATCCAGGCCTTCCTTGAGAAGGAAGAAAGGTCTCAGATACACAACCTAAACTTACACCTAAAAGAGCTGAAAAAAGAACAGCAAATAAAGTCTAAAAACAGCAGAAGAAAGGAAATAATAAAGATTAGAGCTGAAATCAATGATACTGAAATTAAAAAAAAAAATACAGTAGAATGGATAAATGAAACCAGGAGCCGATTCTTTAAAGAATTAACAAAATCGATAAACCCCTGGCCAGACTGATCAAAAAGGAAAGAACCCAAATAAATAAAATCATGAGTGAAAGAGGAGAGATCATAACCAACACCGCAGAAATACAAATAATAAGAGGATATTATGAACAATTATATGCCAACAAATTGGGCAATCTGGAAGAAATGGACAAATTCCTAGAAACATATAAACTATCAAAACTGAAACAGGAAGAAATGGAAAACTTAAACAGACCCATAACCCATAAAGAAATTGAATCAGTAAATAAAATCTCCCAACAAACAAGAGTGCAGGGCTGGATGGCTTTCCAGGGGAATTCTACCAAAGATTTAGTGTTAACACCTATCCTTTTGAAGCTGTTCGAAAAATTAGAAACGAAGAGAAAACTTCCATACTCATTCTATGAGGCCAGCATTACCTTGATTCCAAAACCAGACAAAGACCCCACTTAAAAGGAGACCGACAGACCAATCTTCCTGATGAACATGGAGACAAAAATTCTTAACAAGATACTAGCAAACTGGACCCAACAATACATTAAAACAGTTATTCACCATGATCAGGTGGGATTTATCCCTGGGATGCAGGGGCTGGTTCAATATTCACAAATCAATCATCGTGATACGCCACAGTAATAAAAGAAAGGATAAGAACCATATGATCATTTCAATAGATGCACAAAAGCATGTGACAAAGTACAGCATCCATTCATGACAAAAAGTCTCAAGGAAGTAGGTTTAGAGGGAACATACCTTAACACAATAAAGTCCATACATGAAAACCCACAGCTAATATCCTCCATGGGGAAAAACTGAGAGCTTCTCCTGTATAATCAGGAGCAAGACAGGGATGTCCACTCTCTCCACTGTTATTTAACATAGTGCTGAAAGTTCTGGCCGCAGCAATTGACAACAAAAAGAGGAGGCATCCAAATCATCAAGGAAGAAGTAAAACTGTCACTGTTTTCAGATGACATGATATTCTATATAGAAAACCCAAAAGACTCCACCCCCCCAAAAAAAAACCAATAGAACTCATAAATGAATTCAGTAAAGTAGCAGGATACAAAGCCAATGTGCAGAAATCTGTTGCATTTCTATACACCAATAACGAAGCAGCAGAAAGAGAAATTAAGGAACCAATCCCATTTACAATTTGCGCCCAAACCAATAAGATACCTAGGAATAAATCTAGCCAAAGAGGTGAAAGACCTATGCTCTGGAAACGATTAAACACTGATGAAAGAAATGGAAATACATTCCATGCTCTTGGATTGGAAGAGCAAATATTGTTAAAATGTCTATAATACCCAAAGCAATCTACCCACTTAACGTAATGCCTATCAAAATACCAACAGCATTTTTCACAGGGCTAGAAAAAGCAATCCTAAAATTTATATGGAAGCACAAAAGATCCGGAATATCCAAGCAATCTTGCAAAAGCATAGCAAAGCTGGAGGCATCACAATTCCAGACTTCAAGTTATATCACAAAGCTGTAGTGATCAAAACAATATGATACTGGCACAAAAAATGAACACATAGATCAATAGAATAGAATAGAAACCCCTGAAATGAACCACAACTATATGGTCAATTAATATTTGACAAAGCAGGAAAGAATATCCCGTGGGAAAAAGACAGTCTCTTCAACAAATGGTGTTGGGAAGACTGGACAGCAACACGCAAAGGAATGAAGCTGGACCACTTTCATATGCCAAGCACACACCAAAAAATTCAAAATGGATTAAAGACCTAAATATGAGACCTAAAACCATAAAAATCCTAAAGGAGAACCCAGGCAAGTAACCTCTTTGACATTGTCCATAGCAGCTTCTTTCTAGATATGTCTCCTGAGGTAAGGGAAACAAAAACAAAAATAAACTATTGGGCCTTCATCAAGATAAAAAGATTCTGCACAGCAAAGGAAACAATCAGCAAAAAACTAAAAGCAACCTATGGTATGGGACAAGATATTTGCAAATGACATATCTGATAAAGGCTAGTATCTTAAAAAAACTTATAAAACTGAACACCCCAAAAATGAATAACCCAGTTAAAAATGGCAGAAGACATGAATAGACAATTTTCCAAGGAAGACATACAGATGGCTAACAGACACATGAAAAGATGCTCAACATCATTGATCATCAGGGAAATACAAATCAAAGCCTCATTGAAATATCACCTCCTACTTGTCAGAATGGTTAAAATCAACAACACAAGAAACAGCAGGCGTTGGTGAGGATGTGGGAAAAGGGGAGCCCTCTTGCAGTGTTGATGAGAATGTAAACTGGTACAGCCACTGCGTAAAACAGTATGGAGACTCCTCAAAAAGGTAAAAATAGAGCTACCTTATGATCCAGGAATTGCACTACTAGGTATTTACTTAAAGAATACAAAGATACTCATTCAAAGGGATACACGCATCCCCATGTTTATAGCAGCATTATCTGCAACAGCCAAATTATGGACAGTCCAAGTATTCATCAACTGATGAATGGATAAAGAAGATATGGTTTATACGTATACGTGGAATATTACTCAACAATAAAAAAGACTGAAATCTTGCAATTTGTGATGACATGGCTAGAGCTAGAGCTATTAGCTAATAGCTAGAGCTATTATACTAAGTGAAATAAGTCAGTCGGACAAATACCATATGATTTCGTTCATATGTGGAATTTAAGAAACAAAGCAAATGAGCAAAGGGAAAAAAGACCAAGAGAGAAGCAAACCAAGAAACAGAGTATTAACTATAGGGAACAAACTGATGGTTACCAGAGAAGAGGAGGGTTGGGGGATGGGTGAAATAAGTTGATGGGGATTAAGAAGCGCACTTGTGATGAGCACCGGGTGTTGTAAGGAAGTGTTGAATCAGTATAGTATACACCTGCAATTAATTTTTAAAAATTTGTTTACATTTTATTTATTTCTGAGAGAGAGAGAGAGACAGCGTGAGCAGGGGAGGGTCAGAGAGAGAGGGAGACACAGAATCTGAAACAAGCTCCAGGCTCTGAGCTAGCTGTCAGCACAGACCCCGATGTGGGGCTTGAACCCATGAACCGTGAGATCATGACCTGAGCTGAAGTGGGATGCTTAACCAACTGAGCTACCCAGGCGCCCCTGCTTGCAATTAATATTACACTATATGTTAACTAACTGGAATTTTTAAAAAGTTTATCTATTTTTGACAGAGAGAGCGCAAGCACGGGATGGGCAGAGAGACAGGGGANTGAGCCACTCAGGCATCCCACCTAACTGGAATTTAAATAAAAACTTAAAAATATATATCAAGTCTCAGACACAACAACACCTATTATTATTCTCTAAATGTTACTTTATGATAGTGAACCCAGTATATGTAAATTTTTATTTGCTCTTTATAGAAAAGGTACCACTCTGAAGCAAAGGGTAGTAAGTCATGGGTCAAGCTGTGTACTTCCTGTGAGTAAGGTATCACCTTATCCCTTGAAAACTGAAGAGCATGACTATTGAAAGACAGTGGTTGGTGTTTATTTAGCTGCTGTCTGAAGGGTCCACGATGAAATTAAATGAAGAATCCAAGTACTTACTGCCTGATGTTTCTGAGTCTCTCTTTTGCTCCATCTCAGGTTCCTATGACTCAACACTGGTCCTTAAAAAAGCAAAGGAAACCTATGCTCTGGCTGAAAGTCATTCTTATGCTACTTACTAGTGTTCCTTCAGGATAAATATTGAGAGAAATTTCTGAAATATAATTGTGTTCCCTGGGTATTGCATATAAACCATGAATTATGGGAGTCTACCCCCAAACCAAGAGCACACTGTATACAGTGTATGTTAGCCAACTTGACAATAAATTATAGTTAAAAAAATAAATAAGTAAAACATTTTAAAGAATAAAATATAATTGTGCTCCTTTGGAGCACAATTATATTTTTGAGAAGTTCTTATGGAGATCAGTTTCCATATCAAACTAGTATCCAGCACTTGATCAGACCTAAGGGTGATAGCTTGCCCCCCAAACACAAAAGCTGAGATGCAGGTACAGGTAATAATATGCCGCTTGCTGTTCATTGGCAAGTCGAGGTTCACGTGCAGCCGGCATGCCAGCCAGTGAGAAACTCCAAGCTGGCATGGTACCCGGAGAGGAAAGAGCCACGGGTTTTGCATCAGAAGACAATGAGCCCCAGTTGTAAGTGCCACTGCCCTGCTTTTAGGCTTCTTACCACTTCTCTGAGCCCCCGTTTCCTACTCTGTGCAATGGGTGATGGTACTTCCCTCACAGCTCCGTGGTGAGCCTGGTAAGTCACAGGTGTGAACACGCTGTGGAAACTATTAAGTGCTAGACAATTGAAGTTTAATGTCACTGTGATTAAAAGCGACTCAAGTGAACTGTACTCAAATTAGCACTTACAGCAATCCTGGCCACCGCAAAATTTATAGCATCTTTAGCCTCTGTTTGATGGACAAACTGCTGAGGGCTGAGTATCTGAAACAGCAGGGTTGAAAACTGCTAATGGATTTTGCTACTTTGTAGAGTTTTTAAAATGATACTTGTTAGAGGTCGCAGCTTATCAATAACTGTATCATATCATTATTAATTGATTTGTGAAACATACGGTAGTTATTGATATGAACGATTTTCAGTCTGAGAGATAATATGCTCATACCCACATTGCTTAGACCCTGGGACTCCTCAGAGAAAGTGTCACAAAAGCATATGTGAGTTGTCACCAGCTCTTTATGCTTTTGAGCATTGCGAAAAAGTGACGATTCCAAAAGGCAGAAACATGTAAGAATATACAGTTATCAGTCACTTGGAAGCTGGCTTCCTAGTTGTTGAATTAATTACCATGTATCATTGAATGAAATATGTTAATGGCTTTGGATCACATTCTCCCTTAGTAGTCTCATCTCTTAGTGGAAATAGGAAAATGAATAGCAGGAAAGATTATTTTATAAAACAATAAAGCATCATTGGGCTGTGGGTTTTGCTGGTGTTGCTTTTGTATGTGGGAGGGTAATGACAAACTCATGTACAACAGAGCTTGAACAGCCTTCTGCAGAATCAACAGCCTAGTTGGGGTCCATAGTCTGTGCTGTGTTAATTAACTCGGAACGATTGCTGAAACTTTTAAATAAAATGGATCTCTTTCCATAAGAAATTATTGTGTATGAGCCCTTTACAACAAAGGCTAATAAACCTTTTTCGGAAACTAGAAGCCCACTGTGACAGTTTGCTATAGACAGACATTTTATTATGCATTAAATGATATAACATTTATACCATGCTTCATAATTCAATGTAAATCAAATGCTACAGAAGGATATATACCATTCCAACAAGATCCAATTAATCTTAAATATGCTGATTATAGCCTCATTTATTAAGAACGTATTCCCACTGCATTAAATAAATGCATTGTTAAAGAATGCCTCCCCAGATAGATCAAAAATCATTTATTAAGTTTCATGCACATCTATCTAAATGGAAGCTAATGTACTTGGAGTCAGAGTCAGATTTCCCACCCTTTCTCAGCCTTTTGCGGGTGTTAGTCTCTTTGTGTGCCATCTGAATGTGTTTCAGTCTTTCTTATTCTTCTGTGTGGCCTGGATACTCTCAGTGTAGCCCAAATGCTCGCTCCTGAGGTATTGGTAAAGAAGCAGCTTGTAACAAGGTTCTGTATCAGGGTGATTGGTCAGAGAGAACAGAGGGAAAGAGGTCATCACTTCCATTTTTGACAGCGCCCTTGCTTGTTCAGGAAGCACCCTAAGATATATACATGGTATACGTTAGAACGATTAGCTATTTCTCTTTTTACTAACATTGGAGTTTAGAGGTGCTTATTTTTTTTTAAATATTTATTTATTTTTGAGAGAGAGACAGACAGCATGAGTGGGGGAGGGGCAGAATCTGAAGCAGGCTCCAGGATCAGAGCTGTCAGCAGAGTCTGACTGGGAACCCACTAACCGTGAGACCTGAGCAGAAGTCAGACGCTTCACAGATGGAGCCACCCAGGCGCCCCTAGAGGTGCCTATATTTTGGGGGAGGTCCTTTATTCTTTTCCTCGCTGATGCACATTGCCAGTTCTCAAATTAACACATGAAAAGTACAGAATTGCACTACAGAATTGCAGGAACCCGGATGCCTTTGGGTGCTTTAGCCCCTCCCCCCCCCCAACAGTCAAAGAGATGGAAAACGGGATCAGAGCTTTGTAGTTTCTCAGAGTATTTAATTGGAGTCTTCCTGACTCGGCTCGAATCTCCTCATTCTCATGAAACTGGCTTCTTGTGTCACCTATGCTGTAGCTGGAGAAAGTCCAGATGTTCCGATGAAGAGTCCTTTTTAATTTTCAAGCAGAGACAGTCTCAACAGGGAAGTCATTGACTGGACACGGTTGGCCCTAAAAGCATGTAAGTCCCTTGTCGTCTTTGACCCCATATGTACTTATCTGATTAGGATTATTGTTCAGCATTAGCCTAGATTCTTCTCAGGAAGCACAGGCTGAGTGAGGCAAGGGCTTTTGTAGGCAGTTAACTTCTTTTGAGAATAAACCAGGAGATGGAGTGGAGGTGGCGACAAAAGAGAAAATGTCCACCCAACAGTGTGTGAGGTTTGATCGTGCTAGAACCCTGTGAAAGAGCTGAGCAAAATGTGGCTGAGTATTATCCATAAAACAGAGAGGCTGCAATGCACGAGAGGCTGGCATATTCCGCTAGGCACACATACCTGGAGAGAAATTGATGACCCTCAGTAGCCAGTCTTAGAGCAATATCCTGTTCCCCACATGTAAAGTAAAAATGAACAGCTTTTCTCAGCAGTCTGTTATACGTAGATTAGGTTATATCATGTTTCTTTTGCTATTTATGTTGCTTGTTCTTACCGGAACTAACTGAATTCTGGAATAGAGCTTAAATAACTAATTCCATTCTTTCACTTTTCAAATGAGAAAACAAGGAGCCAGAAAGGTAAGATGAATATCTGGAATCACATAGCGATTCAGAGAAAGAGCCTACTTTTATACTATGAGATTACTTGACTCCCTGTTTGTATCCACCACACCTCACTGCCTTTGAAAATGCAAAAAGCATCTGAACACAGGTTCTATTTCAGCCAAATTAGATTGCTGAATTCTAGGACCCTTAGAGATGAGGTAGTCAGCCACTATATAGGAGTGATAGTACCATTTGCAAGAAGTCTTACTTTAGTATGCATTACTATTCACTAATAGTCTGTTATCTTCAAGTTCCAGATACAGAGTTCTCTTCATGGCCCTGTGACCACTTCTACCAATAACATGTGAGTGGAAGGGATGTCTGTGACTTCTGGGTCAAAATATTTGTCTGTACTTGAATCTTTAGACTTCCCTGTCCTCAAAATATTCGTTAAGGAAGATCATGTGTTTGAAATGATGGCATCTTTAGGTAGTGAAGCTTCCATCAGCTGAGCTTCTTGGGACAGCAGGATGAACAGTCTCCCTTCCGTCTATGTGGGCTTGTAGTATGAGCAGCATACCAACCTTTGTTATCTTCAACCAGTGAGACTTGGGGGTTGTTCGTTATGCAGCACAACCTAGCCCATACCAGTTCATACATTTGGGGAACAAGGTAATTTTCCTACATTTCTTGAATCACCCTCATCTTTTATTGATTGTTGACCCTGTTCATATGCCATCTGGGTTTTCTTTAATGTGATGATAGAAAAATGTTAACTTTTCTAGCAACTGACTCCTTTCTATTAACAATGATTTGCCTCTTTGTGACAGCCACAAGAATATATCTCACAGATCTCCAACCACAAAGATCTCTCTTTGTAATTAACAAAGAGCCCCAGACCCTGTGCTCTAAAATCCATCATCATGCTATTTACAGGCCATGTTTCCCATAGACTGCTTTCACTATGGTAAGGATACTAGAGTGGCATGTTCTTGGAAAACCTGGGCTTCCTCTGAGAGCCAACTTTGGGTCAAGGACTTCCTGAGGATCTTGCCAAATGTTCCTTAGACTGCATGCTATTTTTTTTTAATGTTTTTTTTTTTTTTCTAGGAGAGAGAGAGAGAGATAGCGTGAGCAGGGGAGGGTCAGAGAGAGAGGGAGTCACAGACTGAAACAGGCTCCAGGCTCCGAGCTGGCAGTCAGCACAGAGCCCGACGTGGGGCTCGAACGCACGAACCGCGAGATCATGACCTAAGCGAAAGTCGGACGCTTAACCGACTGAGCCACCCAGGTGCCCCGACTGCATGCTATTTGAAGACACTTGCATCTCACTTGTCCTTCCTCGCCCAGGAAGATCAGACCTGGACTGCAGTCTGACAGGTCAACCAGCTTACGTGCTTCCCTCCTACTTTCTCTCACACAGGCATTTCCCCTAAAGACATTGCACATTTAATTCCATCTGGGAATTTGTTACTTGAAGAACCCAGACTTGTATACACTCCACGTTAAAGCTAAGATTTCTCCAAAACACTAACTCTTTCTGGATCTGCTTATCCAGGGATCAGATTCACTATCTTGGAATTATTAGTTTTCTTTGATTTATAGCTAGAAAGTTTTGAGCTCGAAAGACACTTGAAAAACTGGTCCAGAGTCTCAAAACGTAGACCAGTTGCATCAGAATTGGCTGCAGTGCTTGTTGAAATGTATCCCAGACCTGGGGCACCTGGGGGCTCCGTGGGTTAAACATTTCAGTTCTTCAGCTCAGCTCACGATCTCACAGTTTGTGGGTTCGAGCCCCACGTCGGGCTCTGTGCTGACAGCTCCGAGCCTGGAGCCTGCTTCGGATTCTGTGTCTCCCTCTCTCTCCGCTCCTCCCCCGGTCACACTCTGTCTGTCCGTCTTTCTCTCTCTCAAAAATAAAATAAGACATTAAAAAGAAATGTTAATATATACCAGACCTGCTGAAGCTGAATCTCTGAGGATGGGACCTAGAAAACTAAATTTATACTAGCTCCCCAGGTAGTTATTATTGCACGTTATGGAAAGTCACTGACGAAGCTCACATAAAACCAAGATCCAGTGAAAGAAATTCAGATTACTCAACCAATGACAGTTAGTGTTCAGTCTAAAACATAGGTCTCCATGTTCTAACATCAGCACATTAATTAATACCATATTATACTACCTACATTTCAAAGCTGGAGAATTTGTAACCTCCCATCTTTTTTTTTTTTAATGTTTTATTTATTTCTAGGAGAGAGAGAGAGATAGCGTGAGCAGGGGAGGGTCAGAGAGAGAGGGAGTCACAGACTCTGAAACAGGCTCCAGGCTCCGAGCTGGCAGTCAGCACAGAGCCCGACGCGGGGCTCAAACCCACGAACCGCGAGATCATGACCCAAGTGAAAGTCGGACGCTTAACCGACTAAGCCACCCAGGCGCCCCAGCCTCCCATCTTTCGATGAGTTCAGTGATCACAATTTACAGGAAAAGATCTTTGACCCTTTTGGCACACATGATACCTGTCATTATCAATAAATCCAACAAACGACTGATTTTCAAAGACTTAGACAAGGTGATCGCCAACAGTGGCGATATAATCATGGCCATTTTTCCTGGAGCCATAAATCTAAAAACTTCACAGTTAATGAGATGGAATAAAGAAGAGTTTAAAAATTACATGTGTGGGAATATTTTGAATGACCATTTGATTTGATGTTTGCTTTAAACATTTGAAATAATGAGGTCACGAAGAAATTGGTCTAGTTATTATGACCAGTTAATAACAAAATTAGATTTGGTATGCCCTTTTAATCAATCCAATAAAACCAGTCAACAATTTGGTTGATTTGAGTTAGATACATGTACAAGCCCTGTAGAAAAACAGCATAAAAATTAAAAAGAACCTTGATAATTGAAGAAATAGCTCATTAAAATAAAAGAAAGAAACCAAACAGAAAAAGAAAAAATGAACAGGAACAAAGCTACAGCTTATGAGAAACATGCATAAGTGACAGATAAGGACCAAAGCACAGAGTTGAGGCAGACATATATGACAAAACAAACAAACATGAGAAATCAAAATCTGTGACAAATTGGAAATAAATATAATCAATAAACACAAAGGTCAAGTGTGGCTAATAAACCACATGCATGACAGAAGTCAATAGTTTATCATCAACATTAAGTCAGCTTATATTAATATTTTGCTCAACTTATCAGCAAATGTGAAAGAGAAGAGTAAAAGCATCCATTGTTACCAGTGGAGATTAAATTTATTTACCAGTCTAAAGGTATTGTTTTCATTTATCCTGGAAAAGTAAAATAAGAATCTGCTCTTATCATGAAGAATAAGTGTTGGAATACAAAAAAGCTTAAAAGGATTTAAATTATAGAGAGTACGCTGGTTTATGGGAGTATAAATTTTAACACTAGACAAAGTTTCTGGATAAGACCATATGCTCTGTCAGGGTACAACATACCTGTTTCACTCACCGTTGGACAGAACACAGAGAACAGGGGCGCCTGGGGGGCTCAGTCGGTTAAGCATCCGACTTCGTTCAGGTCATGCTCTCACGGTTTGTGGGTTCGAGCCCCACGTCGGGCTCTGATCTTACAGCTTAGAGCCTGGAGCCTGTTTCAGATTCTGTGACTCCCTCTCTCTCTGACCCTTCCCCGCTTATGCTGTCTCTCTCTCTCAGAAATAAATAAAACCTGGGGCGCCTGGGTGGCTTAGTCGGTTAAGCGTCCGACTTTCGCTTAGGTCATGATCTCGCGGTTCGTGGGTTCGAGCCCCGCGTCGGGCTCTGTGCTGACGGCCAGCTCAGAGCCTGGAGCCTGTTTCAGTCTGTGACTCCCTCTCTCTCTGACCCTCCCCTGCTCACGCTGTCTCTCTCTCTCTCCTAGAAATAAATAAAAAATATTTAACAAAAAAAAGAAATAAATAAAACCTTAAAAAAAAGTTTTAAAAAATTAAAAAAAGAACACAGAGAACAGGGCCTGACACCTAGTAAGCATTGAAACAGTGACGACATGAGTGAACACATGTTTTTATAGCTGGCAGTCTAGGAGAGTTTAGGTGTTCGCCATGACAAGGAGAAGTTGAAGGAAAAATCAATGAAAGTCTTTTCATACATACGATTTTTAGATATAAATTTGGGTTTTATGTCTACGATTGAGGTGTGTGTTCAGTATTATTGGCCTAAAAACTTACTTTGCTGGGTTCTATTATTCAATTTAGATAAGAGGAAGCAGAGAGAGGAGGGAAGATAATGTGGGAAAATGTTATGCACTGAAAGGACATTGTAGATTGAGAAAACGATAATTACTGCAGAAATTATTGCAACAACAATAGCAGGAGTATGGAGAATGGTTTGAAAGAACCAGCCAATGTTTTAATGTTTCTTTATTAATAATTATCTTGTATCATGGGGTTTCACCATGTTGATTAGCTGATAGTGAGAAGATTACTGCAAGAGAGATGTGTCCAGGCCACAGCTAAATTGATTTTATTTTTTCCACAAGCATATTTTAAACGTTAACTGTAATCTCTAACACAGATATTCGTTATTACTAGCTTTTCTCTCCATTCGTATGTATGTATGTACACACTCAGCCCAACCCTCCTTCTCCAATTCAACTGGCATAACTGCCTGATATTTGCTGGGCACTTGTAAATATTTGTATTTCTGGATTTGAAATGTAAGTAAAAATAACCCTATCATAGAATCAGAATCTCTTCCTTTTAAGTATATTCAGATTGTAAAAATCACTTATTAAAGAATGTATTCATGGAGGGGCGCCTGGGCAGCTCAGTCAGTTAAGCATCCAACTTCTGCTCAGGTCATGATCTCATGATTCATGAGTTCGAACCCCGTGTTGGGTTCTGCGCTGACAGCTCAGAGCCTGGAGCCTGCTTTGGATTCTGTGTCTTCCTCTTTCTCTCTGTCTTGAAAGAAAGAAAGAAAGAAAGAAAGAAAGAAAGAAAGAAAGAAAGAAAGAAAGAAAGGAAGGAAGGAAGGAAGGAAGGAAGGAAGGAAGGAAGGAAGGAAGGAAGGAAAGAAGGAAGGAAGAAAGAGGGGAGAGAGAGGGAGGGAGGGAAGAAGAAAGAAAGAAAGAAAGAAAACTTTTTTGTAAGTTGACTCTTGTCATCCTGCCACCCCCTCTGGCTCTGCTGTTGTCTGGAGGCCTCCTAGCCCTCACTTCCCACNAACCCCGTGTTGGGTTCTGCGCTGACAGCTCAGAGCCTGGAGCCTGCTTTGGATTCTGTGTCTTCCTCTTTCTCTCTGTCTTGAAAGAAAGAAAGAAAGAAAGAAAGAAAGAAAGAAAGAAAGAAAGAAAGAAAGGAAGGAAGGAAGGAAGGAAGGAAGGAAGGAAGGAAGGAAGGAAGGAAGGAAGGAAGGAAGAAAACTTAAAAAAAAAAGGAATGTACCCATGAAGTGCATATAGCCAATCTATATTTGAATATCTGATATTGTCAGGACAATTAAAATGGACAACCACTGTAGCCTAGTTTGGTAATTGAGAAAGTATATTCAAGTCAAAACATTCAGGGAAGGGAGAAGTTCTGACCTACAAAATGGATGCTGTACCTCTCTGGGCAAGACAACTGCATTCTCCCCTTCATGTTTTTTTTTTTAATTTAAAAAATTTTTTTTAAATGTTTCATTTATTTCTGAGAGAGAGAGAGTCTGCGTGAGCAGGGAAGGGTCAGAGAGAGGAAGACACAGAATCCGAAACAGGCTCCGGGCTCTGAGCTGTCAGCACAGAGCCCGATGCGGGGCTCGAACCCACGAACCATGAGATCATGACCTGAGTCAAAGTTAGATGCTTAACCGACTGAACCACCCAGGCGCAGCCCCCCCGCCTTCATGTTTTTATAGCAGCTCAAACTTTATAAACTTTGAGTTGACCTTGACCAAGGTTCTCAATATCTAGCACATCAGCCTGGCACTCACTCCTCACCCTAACATTGCCTACTGGGAACTCCTGAGAAGGTTCCAATTAAGTGAGCTGTCTGTGTAAATATATTACGACCACTGCCTAGAACATTGACATCAGTAAGGAGCAACTTGTGAAGCCAAATTTCTTTTTCATGTATCAGCGTTTTGTACTTAAATTGACAGAGGAAGATATTTTTGCCCAACACATGCTATAAGAATGCTATTATTTATACTATGCATACAATTATACTAAATTACTGTCTTCTTTATAGTTAAAAAAGTATGACCAACAACTAAAAAAGGGGAAACACAATTCTGCTTTTCAATCCATGGGATAAGAGATTGAATAATACAGTAATATTTTCCTAATTTGACTTCTAATATTTTTAACACAATAAGATAAAAACTGCAACACATTCCAATGAAGAAATCTGAGATAATACCTAATAATTCTTTCTAAATAAATATCTATTTAAAATAAATTTGTTCCACTGAAATATTAAAAACAAAATTGAAGTCAAACTCTTCTTAGTGCTTTCAACATATATCTCAAAGACTTCATTTCTTCCCATTTCACTCATTTTGCCCTGGTAGTATCTTCCGTTTCCAATATGGGGCTTGTTTACTTTCCTGGCTATTGGGTCTTCAATGTAAATGTTTGTCCTGCACTTTTCAACTACCGATGTTCTGAAAGATAATTCCAATTTCTGGACATTCCAATTTTATTCCATCTTAAATAAGGCATCGTATTTTCAATTCCTACTCAGCCACATCTCTAATATTGTACCAGTCTCTTAATAGCAGCTGTTGGAAATTGCAGTGACAGCTGAGTCTGAACGCTGGGTAAAAAAAAAAAAAAATTGCTAATGCCTTTTGTTTCTAATCTGAAATCTGTGATTAGGGCTTTGATTTTTGTGGTCAGCAAGTATTAAATTGTATACTAATTTCATCTAAGAGTGGGTGTAAAAAAGGGCACAATTATTGTCGTGGTTAATTCTTGAATAAAAGTATCAGTAATTACTTGCTTTTACTGTATTAATGCTTTTCATAAATACATTGTTTAGATGAATAGTACTCCTATGGAAGTGAAGGTTTCCGTGGGTTCTAAACAGCCAGAAGTTAGGAGGAGTGTTTTAGTTACAATGCTACCCCTTGTAAAAAAAAAAGAAGAGGTTAATTGAACAGCCAGCATTCGCCAATGCGTTTCACCTTGGGCAGCGACTCTTGCACATCTGAGAAGTTCTGTTAGTTTGTTCTCTTGTATATTTTTTTGAATAGAACAAATGGTTTTCAAGGTAGAATGAAAATGTTTGGCATGTATTCTGCATTTTATTTACTTAAAATTTGATTTTAAACTTATTATAATAACTGTAGGAATACAGAAAATTATGTTACTGTGTAAATTCTCTTCTAAGTAAAATATGAATTTATTTAGAAAGAAATGTAAACTAAACAAAAAGAAATTTAATATTTAACTTTTTAAGAGAATGCTTAGGATGAAAGTATAAAAATTCTAAAAATTTTCTTTATTTCAATTATGCCATAAATTTATAAATACATTCTTTGGAGAAATAGCTTCAGAAGACAAATGTACCTCTAGTTATAAGGAATTTTACATAACTGGGCAAATATTTAACTTAGTTTAATATTTAATTTACACTTTTTTCTCCTGTAGCAAATTATAAAATTGTATAGTTTTTAAAATATTAGTTAAATATTGTCAGCAATTTTATAGCTTAATATTATTCCTGTAAGAATTTTCATTTAAAGTAAGATTAAATATGTGATATTGGATAGCTATTTCATTCTGACACCATAAAATAAATAGAACTTTATTTTCCAAGATTTATTTAACAACCACATAATTAATAGAAGCATTGTATTACATTAGCACTGATGCATTGAACAATAGTCTTCATGGCAAAGGTGTGTGTGTTTAGAAATAGGCTGTAATTTTAAGATTCACAACATTTAATTAATACGGCTGTACATTTGAAAAATCAATATAAACCCTGTAATACATATAAATGAAAAAGAATTTGTAATCTTAAAAAAAGTGCTCTCCATTTCATTTGAGAAGAGACCGCTCCATACTGAAAAACTCAATTTTAATTCAAGTACTGCTTCTTAAGCCACATCATATTGTTTACACTCAGAGTGCATTTTTTTCTAAAGAAATCTTTCTAAGCTAAGTATGGATATAAATTCATTTCAAAAGTTTCAAGGGTAAAGAGAATATTCATATTAGGGGGTGAAGCGAAATTTTCAACTTCTTCGTCAAACAGAACTCACTTTCTTTTCTCAGAGCTTGAAAAAACTCTGGGTTAATTATCAAAATAAGAAAATGATTCTTTACCTCAGTCATCAGTTTTTAAAAATGTAACAATCTATGATTGATATCTTGAGCTAATTTTTTTTCTCTCTCAGATCTTACTTATCTAGAGAAGCTAGGACAAGCATTCTCATTCTCTACGCATATATTCAGCACGAAGATTTTTAGCTACGAATTGCAATTTCATATTCTCATGTAAAATTAGAGAAAGTGTGCAGAAATGGAACTACAGAAATAATTTGACAGGCTTAAAACTTCAAAACATTTGACTTTTCACTACCTTTCAGAAATGTAAGAAAATTATTCAAGGAGTTCTCAAAATCAAAATCAGGTGGCCCCTTCAAAAATACTACATGATCGGTGCTTTTGAATTTCACAGATTAAATGTTTCTAGGAGCTTAATGTTTCCACTGCTTATCCAGCAACTCAGTGCCATCTGGACATTTTCGCTGGTGTCCTGCCCCTCTGCGGCAGCAGAGGGCGCTCTGGCACCGTGGACCGCGTACGCCTCCGCGGGGCGCCGCGCGAGCATCTCCTTCCCAGGAAGGGACGCACTGTTTCCCGTCACCGAGTATTTCACAGGGTCAAGCTGCTCCTAACTTATCCTGAGAAGCTTTAATTTCAGGCCACTAAATGAAAGTTGTGATTGTCAAAGGACCCCCGTGGCATGCTGAAATTCTCCAATTGCGAAGCTTAAGTTGTTTTATTGCAAAAAAAATAAAAAATAAAAAATGCTGAGCACCGATTTCATAGCAGTCAAATTGGCAAAGGCATTAAACTAGGTGTTTGTAAAAGAGATAGAAAATACAATAGTCTTAAAATCTAGAAATATGGCGGATCAGTAACTACTCTGGATTTAGTTACTGTAACTGGAATACTAAAGTGTGTGTTCCCTTCTTTAAACAGTATTTTACCTTCTCTCCTTCATACCGTGTTTCTCATCTCTATTTAGAAAGTAATTTAAAAACTTATTTAGTTTTCTGGAGGATGAATTTATATGTCTTAAACAGGAAGGATCCGAGTGAGGGGGAGTAGGTGGGTTTCTATTTATGTAATGTGAATTACAACACACCTCAGGCAGAAATGTTTTGCAACCTTGACCCTTGCTGCTTCATGAAATGTCCGAGGGAATGTGGGCGCAGGAGATCGGCGCGGCTGCGCGGATGGAGTCAAGCTTCCAGGATAACAGGTAAGGCTTTAAATTCATCTCCCTTTCCAACGACAACTCTTCACTGGCACAAGAGGGATGTTTCCCAACACTTTCCTTTTATTATTCTAGTAATCCCCCTTTTCGGCGTGTTTTATCTATTCCCTCTCAAATTGTATAGAATGAAGTAGAAATGTAAGTCATCGGTGGACGTGAAAGACCTAATTCACAGAATTCTGAAATCAGAGGACAAATAAAATCCACCTTGAGGGAAGGAAGTGGGAATATCTCCTGAGAATAGGTGCTTTACCACTTTATTTTTGGAATCGTTTGCTGTATCTCCATCACTCGGGAGTAAAAGAACGAATCTGATGAAATGCACGGCCCTTTTGTGGCCCACCTCCATGTCTGGGTCAGAGTTGGTGTCGCCTGCCGCCTCTTTTGCCCCATCTGGATTGTTATCTGCTTCCATTTTTGTAGATCTATTATTCTGTAATCTGTTGTTATCTATTATCGAGTTCTAGTTTTAACATCTTTTACGCTTGTGGATTTGTAAATGCAAAGGAACACGTAGCGATTTCTTTTTCGACCTCAGGCTGGTTACAGATTGGTTGATTTCCTGTTTCTTCTCTCTCTTTTGATTATTTAGTTAAGATATTTAAATTTTTATTATTTATATTTAATGTTCTCAATATTTAGGTTAGGACAGGGAAATACGCTGCCAGCTTTCAAGATTTATTGAGTACGTGAATACTGAGCCCTACGACCCTCGACTGCTGAAGCAAATCTTCATCGCCCCGTGGCTGAGTGACACCCNGGGCTCTGGGCGCCCCAGGGAGGCTGCCCCTGCCGCCCGGGGGGGGGTGGGGGGGCCCTGCTGGGTCTCAGCTGGTCAGCCCTCCTGCCGTCCTTTGCTGGGAGGCCTGGAGGCCCGCCCTTGAGTCGGTTGTGAGTCCCTTTACTGAGCTAGCGGTGCTTAGCTATGCGGCCGAAGAGCGGACGGTTGTAGGTTTTCAGGAAAATGACTTAAGAAAGAAAGAAAATAGCGCCTTCATTCTCCTCATTCTTCTTGCAAGTCCTCCCGTAGCTTAGACTCAGGTGTCAGGGTAAATAAAGTGAGTGTGTCTCCCCGTGGACCTACGCTAACTGCGTAACTGCGTCAAGACTGTAAAGGGCAAGTCGGGGGCGGCCACGGCTAGAAGGGGCTATTTTGGTAAAACGTTAGGTTTTTCTGTGCGCGGCACTTCTCTGCCTGTATTATTTTTTCTCTCTCAGTCACCTAATGTTCTGCGGTTCTTCGGGGCGCGGGGCCGAGGCCAGGACCG
>NW_027527932.1:3035299-3042181 GCF_008692635.1 Crocuta crocuta
GGTTCGAGAGTCTTTACGCAGCGAGGGCTGGGTTCGCTCTGCTGCCCCTCGCAGCCCCGGGGTCCGCGTCTCCCTCTCCCGCCCCGAGACGCCCTGACCTTCCAGTGCAGCCACAGGCTCCGCTCTTGGCATTCACCGCGTGCCTTAATTGTATGACATTAAATCAAGGTCCGCTGTGAACACGGAGGGCAGAGTCTCGTCTCGATCCGGAAAGTAACGGACCCACCGCGCGTGCACCNCAGCTGCCAGAGCCGCTGCTGATTAGTCTGTTCGGTGGAAGTGTAGACGATGCGTGTGTCTGCGCGCCGTTTACAGCGCACCTGAAAACGCACACACGCCTGCAAATCTAGTTTTCAAATGACGCCGTGGATCGACGTTAATTACCCCTCTGCTTCAGATCTAATTTCGTAATCGGGTTATTTTCCTGAAGGCAATTAACCGAGCCGGTCGGCCCTGCGCCTCTAAGGGACTCGCGGGGCGCGCAGGCCGCGCGGGCGCAGAGAGCTTTGCGGCCCCTTCCCGGCCGTGGGCACGAGGCCCGGCAGCCACGCGGGAAGGCGCCACGCGTGTGTGTGACAGACGCGCACACGAGCCTGGTCCCGGGGTCCTCGGGCAGCGTTGCCGCGGCTTCGGCCGGGAGATCTGGGGGAGACGAGAGTCCGAGGCGGGCTGCGCCGTCTTTCTTTGTAAAGCGGAAAAATGAACTGAGCCGCACCTGCCCGGTCCCGAGAGACGGGGGCCCATCTGCTCTGCCTGCCTCTCCGCCGCCGGGTCGGCGCGGCTGGGGTGCGGCTCCGCTCACGCTGCGGCGGGAGCGAGGCCGGGCGGGGGGCGAGCANCCAGAATTAGGGATTAATGGCTCGCTCCAGCCAAACAAATAAGGCATCTGCCTTCAGCACAAGAGGATTACACGGGCTGCTGACGTCACCAGTCAGACAGATGTTGGCTCCCAAAGTCCTGAGCAGCTCGCTGTGTCCTTGAAACCAAAGAGCCGCAGAAGGCGCTCAGCCCCCAAGAGCCGCGCCTGGGTACAGCAAAGGGCGAGTGCCCTGCCCTCGCCTACACCCCCCTGTCGCCAACGCAGTGGTCCAAAGACAGACAGCCCCCTGAGACGTCGCGCCCCCAGTGTCTCCGGCCCTTCCTCACAGCCCAGCCGTCAAAGCTCAGGCTTGCTCAAGGCAAGCCCAAGTCACCATTTTCGGCTGCCTCTCCCTAAAATGGAGTCAAGAGTCGACACCCCCTGGACATCTCATCTAGATCCTTAATTCTAAGCTCTTGGGCTCTTGCTCATTCACACATGGTTGGCCGAGTAACTACAGAATAAGCACCTCAGGCCGGACAGAGCCCACCTTCCAGATGAGGGGAGGCCTTTTAATCATGTGCGCAAGCAGCACACGCAGGGTTTATCTGCACCTCTTCTTCTCGCCACGGCCGCCATCCTTTCCCCAGGCCAAGGTTTTAGGTTTATGCTTAATCTCATCACGAGTGCCATTCCAGACAAATGCACCTTTCTAAACAATGACCTGTTCCCAGCAATGACCTGTGTGCCAACCAGAGCCCTAGGCCACCACTCGGTGAGCCATGGGGACCTCACCATGGTCCTGATCATTGCATGTTCTTTGAAAATACTTTGAAGATGGTTTCCAAAAGCAAATGAACAAAAAGGTGTGTGTGTGTGTGTGTTTGTGTATGTGTGTGTGTGTAAAACGTTTATATCATCTGATTATGTACATGCAGGTGACTGCAGTTTTTATTTTACAACCCAATCAAAGATCAATAACTAATTCGTAAACCCTAAACTCTGCTTAATTGGATATCATTTTTAAATTTAAATTTAAATAGAAACTATTTTCATTTCTCAAATCTGCATATTATTTCTGCTTATATGATTTCAAGTCCTTTACAGGTCACACTGAAGTCCAGTTATGAAATAAGCCAAAAGATAACACAAAACTGGAAGTTTAAATGAGCAATTTTGAATGTGTTATGTAATTCACAAATGAAATGGTTTCAAGTCAAGTTCAACTTTGTAAAGGAATAAAGGGAATTCAAATACTGTATGAAACAAAGTAAATTGATCTCTGACACAGAACCTCAGTGAATCAATCCTATGCCCCCAAATCAAGTCAGTATATATAAAAACAATCTGTGACTCTTTTGGAAAAAAAAAAAAGATGTTTCCCCACAACATTGCCCTGTTGGTTATAGACTACAATGCCTAAACAGGAGTAGAAGATATAGCTGGATTATATCTCCATTCATATTATTCCTGTCTATCAAAGTGGCATTTAATTTTTCCAATTCTATGCATTTAGAAATTCAGTCACTGATAAAAATCAACTCAATTTGCTTTAGTGTCAGTCAGGTAACACCAGCCTAAAATAGTAAAATTTTTCTATACTCACTTTGCTTCAAGGCCTCATAAGAAAGAGCCCACATCTTAGAGGGATGGATTTAAATTTGTTACTTACAAGTAACAAAAGGTAGACCTCATCACATTTTCAATGGGTAAAGAACATACACTATTTGAGACAGCATATATAAATCATTCTTTTCTTGAGACTTGGTAGGATAAGTTTGAAACTGTAAACTTTAAAAGTCTAATTCTTTCTAAAAATAAAATAATTGTTTTTGCCTCCCAACGTATTTGGAATATAAACTTCCATTCTGCTCTCACAAAATTTTACTAGAGTCCCTTTTGCTCAGTGATTTAATATTAGTTCGCTGTCCATGGTCTTGATCCACAGGAAGAGAGACGCTAGTGGTGCATTTTCAAAAATGTAAATCACGATGCTTCTGCACCAATTTAATGCCATAACATTTTAAGATGATGTCAAAGGGTAAAACATCTATAGGCTTTGAATTCTCTTCCCCATTCCAGTTGTTTTTATTTCTCCATATTTGCCACCAAATTGTGAGTACAGGAAAGAGATGGGAAAAGTTTGCATTTCATTATTTTTGAGCTGACAAAATCACTACCCCATTTAGGGGTCCAAAGGACTGTAGTAAATAGAAAATAGTATTTTTTTTCAACTTGCTTTTTTTTCTTCCTTTAAAAAAAGTGACATAAACATCCTTGCCTGGGCATTCTCGTCTACTTTTACAAATGGTTTAATAAGTACAGAAATTTTTACAAAATGACAAATTGAGGCGGAAGAAAAAGCCAAAACAACTACCTCAACTCTCTCTTTGTAGATAGCATTAGGTACATCACACACACAGCACTAAAAGCATTAAATTACACCCCCTCTCTAACACGCTCTAGATGTACTTTTTCTAGTGAAGCGAAGAAAGCATACGCTCTGGTAGTTAAGTCTGCCTAATACTTCCCTCTGTCCAAAATAACGTTTCACCTTCGTTTTAAAAAACAAAAAGCTGACCTGGCAGAGGAACATTTAACCTCCCCAGGGGTTTCTGCCAGGGGGGTGAAAGAATAGTGAAAAAAAACCCCAACTTTCCTCCTCTCTCCAAACACTTCATTGTCTGTCGTCTTTTACATTCCTCTTCAGGTGATCAGGAAAAGCGTGTTATGTATATGCAAACACATAAACACATAAACACAGACGCTCACCCTCCAAGTCCCCGAAAGCCACTGCGGATGTTTGAAGGACACCGACTTGCACAAACTGGTCATATTTTTGTTTTGCTGCAAGTAACTCAACGGCAAGTAAAACAGGCTCTTGCCCAAATTGAGGCCGGTACCACGCCAGGCCCCCGGGCCGAACTCCAGCGATTCCCACTTTTCCGGGCAAGAGAAGACTGTACTTTCCGAAGAAGTAGGTAGGACTTGGGGAAATCTTTGTACCGGAAGAAAATGGCCTAAACACAATAGGACTCGCCATTTTCTCCTTGTGAAGCACAAAGCGCTTGGCGCTGCCCGGCACACAAAGGAAGCGTGGGCCCGCGGAGCTCTCGCAAGGTTGCAAGAGGCCAAAACACCCTCCCCCAGAACCACCGCTTCTCCCGCCTGGGCGCTCGAAGCACACGCTGCCGGCTCGCTCGGTCCTCTTCNCGCTGTGCATCACGACACCCAGACGCACCCCGCGCGCCCCGACTCACAAAGCGAACACTCCCAGCCCAGCCGGCGCCGCAGAGCGCGGCTAACGGTACTTACAGCCGGTGCGCGTGTGGGTAATCCGCGTCCCAGCCCGTCTCGTTTGGTTGTTAAAAAACGTATACACATCTCTAATGGCCTGGTTTTGCACATCTTCCACCGCTGAGAAGGAAGGACAACAAAAATCCTGTAGCCTAGCGGGGATGGGGGAGGGGGAGGGAGATCTTCATTGTCTAAGCTCCGCACACGCAGCCCAAGGAAAGACGCTCATTGCCGTGTGGGGCTCCTTCCACTTTCTGCTTGAAATTCAGAAGCGTTCGACGCAGTAAAGCGGGGGTTCGGTGGCCCTCCCCGCCTCCCACCCTCTGCGTTCTCTCTTCTCTCTCTCCCTCCCTTTCCCTCCTCTCTCCCTCTCTCTCTCTCTCCTTTTCTCTCCTGTCCCCTCCCTCTCTCTTCTGCAGCTCTAAGTCTCTCTCTCTCTCTCTCTCTCCCTCGCTTTTTTTTTTTTCAAAAGAGGGCAGGTCGCTTCCTGCATCCCAATGAGTTAAATCAGTCACTTACTTCTCATGCATCAGCAGCCTCTATAACAACCCGAGGGCTGCAGGCACAAAGGAGCATTTAGCTGCCTCCAATTTGTGTAGAAGGCCTGTCCTTAATTTGTTTTTGGAGTATAATTAAATCATGTATTTCACGTAATATGAAAATACCAAGTTCCCAACTTTAGCGAATGAACCGCTAATGGAAACCTTTGGAAATATACTTTCCTTCCAGTGGGTGTCCTTAGGCAAGGCCCAGAACGCCCCAGACACGGCGAGGCCAGGGGTTTGGGCCCAGATCTACCCGCCCCTCCCCCGTTCACACGTCAAGGTCACAGTCATCTGATTCCCCCCGTTGCTTTAAAACGGAGCCTTTTTTTTTTTTTTTTTTTTTTAAATCAACTCTTTGCCTTGGAAAGGAATTAAATCTTTTTGTGGTCTGGGAAGATCTGAAGGATTAAATAAATAAATAAATAAATAGCATCCTTAATCTGAAATACACACGTAAGCAGAATCAGCCGTGGTCAGACGTGTGGTGGTGGGGGTGTGGGCAGGCTGGCACACCATGTGAGAGTGTGTGGTTCTCACCTCCTCCCCACCCCTCCTTGCCGGGCGAATTCTGAGGTCTCTGGGTTATGCGAGGGTTTCTTCCGGCGGCTGAGTGGGCCTTACTGGGCGACAGGGCTTGTGCCTTTTTTTTTTTTTAAGCTCTTAGAGAGTCTCTGAGGGGTCCAGATCTCCAAGACACGCCCAGTGGTGGGCGTGGGGGTGCGCGTGTATGCCCCCCCTCCTCTAAAAGGGCTGGGGTACAAAGAGCAATTCTGCCTTCCTGCAGTTTGTTTCAGGAAAAAAGAAAAAAAATCCAGGCCCGGCCATTGTTCTTCCTCAATGAAGGGGGCTGGGGTGAACAGAAAGACCTCCTCTTCCCCGCACTCATCACCCACCTCTCCCCTCACCCCACCCAAGGCCACTGCTGGGGAGAAATTTGGGAATATTTTCTTGCTCCTGAGACCCCTGTCTGGGGGATCATGGGATCCAAAATCCCATTAATATATTCGGAATCTTCCCTCTATTTTCATCAGCAATTCTCCGGGAAGCCGTCAGCACCCCCGCGCCCCGTCTTCTGGCCCTAACAGGGCTTGTTCGGAAACACCGCGTTCGGGTATCAGAGGGGCGAGGGCTGTAGACAATCGCACTTGGTTCTGCCGAAAGGGAATGAAACAGTATCACTCGCCGCCTCCCGACTCTGAATATTCGCTCTCACGCGGTAGAGCACCCTGGGGTTCCGAGTAAGGCCTTGTTTCACCTTGAACATGGATCAAACCGGACTCTGCCGCGTTTGCTGGCGCAGGGGGACGCACAGGCCGCCGGCACCCAGCTGACATCCGCTTGAAACATCCAACTCTACCTTCGGTCGTTTGCAAAAAGTGAAAACCAAAAATGAAAGAGGGATTTTTAAAAAAAATAATAAAAGGTATACATATATATGCACACGTGCGTGTGTTCGCCAACATGCTGGGTTTGGGGTCTCGAATGACTCAAAATAAAACATCTCTGCAGTTACGCCCAGACCGAAGGCCTCACTGAGGCGGTTGTGTTACTAGCGGCGAGAGGAAGCGTTCGCTCAGGAAGCTCTGGGACGAACGCGCATTGTCCGCTGCCCTTCCTCTTGCACCAGACGATGCTCATTCTATCTGTTTCCAGCGCGTTGACCTGGGACGCGGGACCGTTACGATCGGCGACGTCTCGCCGAGGCCGGAGGGAGGCCGGTCACGCGCTGCGCTCCGGCCGCGCAGCCGGGGAGCCGCGTCTCTGGGCTCGGATTCGCCGAAGGGTCTGCTCTGTTGGGTGGCGGCCTCGGACGACCCCAGGGGGGCCCCTAACCCGGCAGAGCCCCCACCCCCGCCCCGGCTCTGGAGATGCCAGCTTTGCCTCTTCGTCCTGGAATTTCGGCCTCAGGAAGAAACGCAGGCGGCGGGCGCCTGTTGTGCGCATGGGCCGCGTACTCGCCCGAGGTTTATTCTGGGTCCGAGCTTCAGAGAAAAGCGCTCGAGAGGTCAGAGGCGAGAGCTGGAACATTCGCCCGGGCCCTCTGACCCCTCGCACCGCACACCCCCCAGCAGATGGCCGGGCCAGGACACCTGCAAGGCAGCCGGCAGCCGCCGCCTCCGCGCAGCTCTCGGGACTGGGGCCAGTGTCGGATCAGACGAGGTCACCCGACGTCCCGGGCCCCGTCCGCTCACGGCCCCGCCCCCACCCCGGAAAACCCTTCCTCCGGACCCTCTCGGGCGA
>NW_027527932.1:3042284-3071292 GCF_008692635.1 Crocuta crocuta
GCTCGGAGCTTATGAAAATGTAACCCAGCTCATTGCCAGAAGTTGTTGCTAATTAGTGGATAATAAACTTCTGTAGCCAGGGCACAAAAGTCTTTTAAAAGTGCAAAGGTGTTCTTTGTTATGGCACCAGAAAAGGGATTAGCATATCAATTGGANGCTTGGCGGCCAGGCGCCCAACTCACACAAGTTTCCCCGAAAACGCAGTGCTTTTACCGCCTCGAGGGAAAATGTCGGGGGGAAAAAAGTGGAGGCCGGGGTTTCCCGAAATGCAAAACATCAGAGAGGAATGTGAAAAGAGCTCTACTTTGCCTGCGAAATCTCCATTGTTGCCTGGCAAACAATGGGCGCCCGGGCGACCGTGGGGCCGGGCGCATGAATAGGCGATCCGCGGGGTGTGTGCGGGTCAGTGCTCGGGTCCCGGGCGCAAAGCCCCTTTCTCAGTTTGGCACAATGACCCCGAGCGAGGCTCAGTCCTTCCTGGGTCACCGGCCATCCTCTATTCAACACTTCACCACAAAAAACACTTATTAATCAGCGCTGACCAGAGGCCCCTTTTGAAACAAGAGAAGGGGGGAGAGAGAGAGAGAGAGAGAGAGACAGGGAGAGAAAGGGAGAGAGAGGGTGAAAAGAAGACTGAGAAGCCCTGGCCAGAGCTTTCTAAAGCCGGAGCCACCATAGGGCACCTTCCTCCAGTGGCCCAAGTTTATTTGACACAACTAAGTTTCTCATCAGGCCACGGACACCCGGATTGCTCCTCCTTTGCCTCACTCCCCTTCTCTTCCTCTGAAGATGGTGGAGACTTTGTTGCGAGGAAGGATGGCTTTAGGTCACATTGCCAAGGCCTGATCTTAAAGATCTAATTGCTATTGGAAGAGAAGCCTGTTTCCCAGCTGGGCCTCCACTCTGGAGACGGTGCAAGGAAGACTGTCCAGTCCTGCTCTGGGCACCCCGCTGATGGATGAGGTGTCAGGCCAGTAGTCATGTGAGGATGGGTTTCCAAATGGTATGAGCAGTACTCAAATGTGGTGCTTATTGGTGACGCTGAATGCAATCTGTAGATTTCCTACTTCGTGCTGTATCAGAGGACTAAACTTGTTTGCTAGAACGAGGAGGAGCTGCTGATGCTCACTGCGTCGACAAGGATTTAAGGAAAAGAATGCGATGGATAGTTTTAGAGACAAAAGCGGTTCAAAATGTTCCACGCCTCTAGAATCCGTGGGTTCTTCGCTCGACTTTGATAATCTTTAAAGAGCTTATGCGATGTGTGTAACCTAATTGTATTTCTTTCATTTATCCGGTTACATGATAATTAGGAACACACGCTCAGACGTACATGGACACTCCTGTACATCAACGTGAAATGCTACATATATCAGCCTTATGGATGATTTAACCCATTTGGGACTCAGCTAGATATTTTTGATGGCAAAATCTTGATGCTTTTTGGTTTGGGGTTGGAAGCCAATATTTCTTGGTTATTCTGTCTGCTTTACATTACTCAGGTTGTAATTTAGCCAAGTGAGCAAAACTCTTTTGTAATGGCTCATGTGTCCAAGTGAACAGAGGCGGCAGATACTGAATCTGGGTTGTCAAAAGCTATACAACAATTATTTTCCTAAAGAAATGGAAGTGAACGTCAAGGCACTAGCCTTTCAAGTTTAAAATTTCGTTTGTGTGCACTCTCGGATTCCTGTGTAACATAACTAACCATTTCACTTGTTATGACTCAAAGAAGCCTTTTAAGCCCAGAAAATGTATGGATGGTGTATGGACGGGGATTGTGGCTTCCGCAAATTAAGCTGTAGAACTAGATGGCTTGGTAATGAAAGCAAGGATGCAGAATTACTTGGTAGTAAACTACACTGGTATTTACCAGAGTTCATGTAGTAAATGTAAAAATGGGTTGCATGGTGTGGTCTCAGGAAGTATTTTACTTAGATGCCTACTGTTGCAGATTGGCTTTTTGATGTCAAAAATATTGTGTTTCTCAGGTTTTGCAGAGCTCAACGCTTCTTGCGATGGAGTAATCAACTGTTATCTGAATTATTTAAAGCCTGGGATTAAGGGCCTTCGAGCTGATGCTGACAAGCTCTCACATGTAGGCAGGGAAAGTTTAGCATTCTTTTCTTTCTGTATATACTTTGAAAATAATTTGGTCAAGTGTGGTGAATTATTTTTAAAATTTATGCATAGGAACAATGAATAATTCTTTTACAAATTGTTTTCCAAATGAGCAAATAAGATATTCAGGAAAAGAGGAGTCTGTTTCACACATAACAGTGTGTCACCTAAAATTCATTGTTTTTAAAGGACTATTCTTTAAGGGGAAAAAAAAATGTTTGCTGTAGAAATCACCACTGTTTCAGAAAAGTGTTCAGGGTGTGGATACACAGACTATATTCATTCAACAAATCCATCTTTAGGACATGACAATTTTATGTCATGTTTTTCCTTTTAGTATTTTGGTTAGTTTCCTAATTTGCTTAAAAGAAATGATACTTTATGTATTTTTACTTGTAACCTGAAGGTATGTACTGAATGGGACTAATCATTCACAGATTATCTTCTGAATTCTACCAAATAAGCAAATAGTCAAGAAAAGCTTTTATCATAATATGTACTACATTGAATGTGTCCTTCCTTCCTTCCTTCCTTCCTTCCTTCCTTCCTTCCTTCCTTCCTTCCTTTCTTCTTTCTTTCTTTCTTTTTCTTTCTTTCCTGAGAAATTAAGTAAATAGCATGGTAATGACATTCCCTTAACATACAGGGAATTTGTATGGAAATTGGAATAGCTTTCACATTTGTCAAAGGAGAAAAGAATAATACATAAACGTATATTCAGCAAATGTTTAAAATAGAGAAATGCTATTTGTTTATATTATTTACCACAGATGCAATATTTATTCAATTTGGCATATCTTTATGAAATCATTGTTATTCCAAAGTACATTTATTCAGTACTGTATACATACTGTTGCATTTTTTTTAGAAGAAAGTACTTACATCTGTAACAAAAAACCTAAAAGTCACATGATAAATTTAGCACAACATAAAATTGCTTTATAGGTAGCTAAGTCATCTATATCCTGGAGACTTTTTTTTTTTTTTACCTTAAAAAATCCATCTGGACATTTTTTTTTAAAATGATACATTTAAATGAATCTCAGTTACAAAAGGGAACAAATATCTTGGTATTCCTTGTGCATCTTTATCCAAATGAAGGTTAGATGGCAAAGCCTGTGGCTATCAAATGAAAAGTATATTATGGTGAGTTTATTTTAAAACATATTTCAGTCTTTGCATTTGTTTTTCTTCCTGGCAGATGCATATAATTCAGACATTGGTCCATATTGACAGGCTTTGTCAAATTCAGTTCAAATTTATATCAACATGATCTGACAAAGTATAATATCAATAGGTTTTCATAGGTACAAATGTAAACTCTACCAAATGTGGCTTTCATGCCTACTACTTTTTCTTTTATCTGAAAATAAATCAATGTAGTTTTTCATAATAGAGAGGAGGTAAAAAGGAAATGATAGAAATTTGACGTTGCCCCCTATGATTTACCCCGTTGCCAGAGAATTCTGGTTAGTTGTATAGATCTGAGACTTCTGTGAAGAGATTCAACCTGGTGCTTACTTATTTATAAACTTCCGCCTCACCAGAGATTCAAAGTTATATTTAGGAAGCTAGAACCTCACACGATATGTGTTTATTTGATTCTTCGATTTAAATTCTTTATGAGTACACCAAAAGTAATTTTTAATGGAAAATTTTCATTAGGATTACGGCATTCCATGTAAACAACCCTGATGTATTTCTGTGTATACCATGACACGACATCTCAGTTTTTGGAAACAAAAGAAGCTGAAGCTTCTGAATGAAACTCCCCCACCCCCAAATTTCCACCGTTCTTCTTAATTTAATATTTTCTTCAACTAATTGCATTTTGATACATATGCTGTAAACTCCATTTTGGCTTACACAACAATTTTTCACCCAGAAATCTATGTGCTTATGTAACCATTTGTGAGAAAGCAGAGTGTTCTAGAGAATTTCACAAAAGTCTCCAAAGATGTGTCAGTACGTGTATTTAAATGCTTTACATTTCAATGGTTTGTGGATATTTATTATAAGTTTAAGAGGGATTATTCAGCAGCCCCTTTCTTTATGGTAGTTTTTTTTTTAAAATGAAAGCTAAGTTTTAGAAATGCCTAAAATATAAAATACATAAGGTGGAACACTTCTGTATTCGGATTTTTTACTTGGGTACTCAGAGACTGAGTCAATAAAGTTGCAGCTTTTCTTTCAATTAAGGAGGCTGTTTGGAGATACTATAGGAAGTTAGCCGTGTCGACGTTATGGCAAAGAACTAAGGTGTTTTGGTTTGGGTTGGCTTGGTTTTGTGTTTTTATGGAATAGAATATAGCTCAACGTCCTTGACCTCCTTGAGTGTCCCTTACATGTTTTATTACTTTTTGTGGGAATACTACCGAGCCAGGGGTATTAGAGAGGAGGAGGGATGGGCAGTAAAATCTATGGATCCACTAGAGTTTGTGTGGTAATAATGCTAAGGATACTGAACCAGTCCTCCTCTGCCAGGAAAGGATCCATTTTTCAAGCTTTTCATTCTTTGTCATTCTCCTGCCTCTCCACTCAAAGCGAGTAGGCGATCCCGTGAAAATTAAGCTCTGGTAAAAATCATTTGTTCTGTACCTGATGACAAAGGTATCAAGAGGCAGGAGAGTGATGCAGGCTTCACGTCAGGATCAGCCCGTTGGAGGTTGTGCTAATCTGCAGCAATATAATGTTATGTTTTATGCATGCTTCATTTCTCAGTAGTTACATATACATTGCAGATGCATGGATACCCTATTTAAAATTAAAACCCTAAAAATGAGAACATTTACGTGAACACATTTTATAAAGAAAAAAGCATAGAGGGGAAAATGTCTTAGCTGTGGTAAAAGAAAAAACACATGGTCATGAAAATATATAAGTACATTGTATTGGAGCTGGCTATAATCAGATGCCAGTTTTCGGAAGACCACAGTTAAGCGAAGATTATGAATATCCCAAGAGTTCTTTCTGGATACTGTACCTTCTTAGGAAAGGAAGCTTTTATAAAACCCGCCAGTTGAGACTCCACTCCATCTCAACTGCTTTTTATCCCAAGGCCATTCAGTGACCCCCAGAGACCTAGAAATAAACAGATCTGTTTGTCCATATGCATGTTCACAGAGCCTCGTCAGGACAAGTCATCCTGGGGCCCCCCGGGATGAACTGAGGTTGGGGCTATGAGGCAGGTTCAGGAAGGCTGTGAAGTTTCAGATGACAGGTGCCCTTGGAGTTCGTGAAGGGCCTAACACTCAGGAGCAGAGGCACGGGTTCTCCAAAGTGGAAGAGTAATACCGTTTCATGCTTTGGTGAGGCCCTGGCTTTGTTAGCTTCAGTCCTAATGATTCCCACAGCTTTAAAGAAAATGAGCTTCACGAGTGAGCTTTCCTTTTCTCTGCCTTTCTCTTGTCTACTTTCTCTACTCTTCCTTCTCCGTCTCTCCCTTCCCTTCTCTTCCCTCCTTCTCTTCTCAGACTACAGTGGCACTGAATCAGCCCCATGGACAGATGTATACTCTACTATAGGGTTGCTTGCTTTGTTAGTTATGCTTCAAAACCGGTCTGGTGAGAACTTAAATGAGATGCCTGTACTTAATCGTTTTCCTCTTTCTTTGTTCTGAGTGTTCTACTCTTCAAAGAAGCTCAATGTCTTAGATTAGTGTACTTGCAGAGCACAAGCCCCACTGCAGAATTTGGACGTCAGGGGTATGGAGAAGAGCAAACCATGGGTGTGGTTTTCTTCTGTGGTGGGCTTCAGGTGGTCTGAGGTTTGCAGACCCGAGGCCTATCTCTGAGACTACGCAAGCAGTCTCAAACTTTGAGGAACTCTCCTAGTTTTTGAAGCTCTTCTGGATCTGAAAAGAAAACAATGGGTTACCCTTTGTGGATAGCTCTATTTTAATTATGTTCACATCCCCTCTGGAGTGTGTGTGTGTGTGTGTGTGTGTGTGTGTGTGTGTAGAAAGAGAGGGATGACAGCTGCTGATAGGCATACTAGTTGAGATATGGGAATGGCCTTAAAGTTGGAACTCAAATGTATGTAAACACGGTTATCAAGGACTTTTTAGAACATCAAAATGAGTCAAACAAACTAGGACGAATAATTGTATGGTTTTAAATGTCTGTAATGCGCAAGAGTGCTTCTATAGATGGATCAGAAGACTAAGGGAACTCAAAAATCGGAACAGCCTGGGAGCCCGTAGAATCAGTGGGCTCTGAGAGAGGCTGGTCATTGTATCCCTTGATCTTTAAGTGAGACGGAGGGAATATGGGGAGAAAAGAGAACTGACATTTGGTTGGGTTTACTAGATATCAAATGTTCTACCAGCCTCTTTCACAGCCTGTTATTTTGTATATTCTCACCCAAACCCTTCAAAGTAAGAATTAATTTTTATTCATTTTAGGGAGGAAAAAACAGAAGCTCTGGAGGGTTATATAACCTGACCAGGGCCACACAGCTAACACGTTTTGGAATCCCGATTAGAATTCAAAGGAGCTTGTCTCTAGAATCTGTATTCTTTTTCTGAAACCAGAAATATCTCACATGATTTATTTTCCTCATAATCACTCATGACAGAAGTAAGTATTTAATCTCCATGTACCTTTCCAGACTGATCTTTCTCGATACTCTCTTCCCTGTGGTCATGTCATATTATACTTCTGTCATAGGGGCAGACACCTTATGCTTTTCCATACACCCCTAACCCAAAGTTGTATTCTTTGACTCAAACCTATTCCGTTTGCCTACAGTGTCTTTACCAGGACATTGATTTGGGTTGCCTTTTATTCACATGGATGTGTGAACTGATAAATTTGGACTGAACTGATACATATACATAGGTATACACGAAACGGTGTTTTATGTTGCGTTATATTCTGAACCAGAAATTCGACAACGGCAGTAGCAATGTTGCTTTTCAGAAATTTAATTTTAGGATGTGAAGAAGATTCTTCTTCATTCTTTTTCCAGTTCTTTAATATTTATTTTAAGAAAGGATTTTTCCCCCATTCTATTTCACATCCTAGTGTACAATCTAGCCAATTGAATCATGAATCTGAAATTTCGAGGGCTTGAGTTAGTTCTTTATTAAGCTTAGGCATCATTTAGTAGCAGATTTAACTCTTTCAAGCCCTTGACTGCACTTCTTTTTGCACTTATGAAATGTTTCGTATTTTATTCTTTTTTAAAAGTTTATTTATTTACTTAATTTTATTTCTAGGAGAGAGAGAGAGAGAGAGAGAGAGAGACAGCGTGAGCAGGGGAGGGTCAGAGAGAGAGGGAGTCACAGACTGAAACAGGCTCCAGGCTCCGAGCTGGCAGTCAGCACAGAGCCCGACGCGGGGCTCGAACCCACGAACCGCGAGATCATGACCTAAGCGAAAGTGGGACGCTTAACCGACTAAGCCACCCAGGCGCCCCTATTTATTTATTTTAAGAGAGCATGGGTGTGAGTGGGGGAGGGACAGAAAGAGCCATGGGGAGAGGGAGAGTCACAAGCAGGCTCCCTACTGGCAGCACAGAGCCCAATTCAGGACTCAGACTCAGCTGTGAGATCTTGACCTGAGTGGAAACCAAGAGGTGGACGCTTAACCAGCTAAGCCACCCAGGCACCCCTGATATTTTATTTTTAATTCCCAAAGAAGGAAATAATGAAAATATTAAGTGTGTTAGTAATACGCCTATATTGGAAGGAAATATAAAATGTGTTAATAATGGGGTGCTTGGGTGGCCCAGTCAGTTAGGCATCTGACTTCCGCTCATGTCATGATTTCATAGTTTGTGAGTTCGAGCCCTGCTTGGGGCTCTCTGCTCTCAATGCAGAGCCCACTTCGATACTCTGTCTCCCTCTTTCTCTGCCACTACCCTGCTCTGTCTCTCAATAATAAATACTTTTAAAATGTGTTAGTAATATGCCTGTATGGTATGAATTTTTCTAGATATGAGGGTACTTTCAGAGAATAAAGATCCCTATTTTAGTGGGCATTTAAACAATTTGTCAATATTGGCAGAACACCTTAAAAATGATAAATAATATCAAGTATGAAAGTGGAAATATAAATGCCGCTAGAAAATTTTAACTTCAAGTTAAATTAATGCTTTTCTTTTAGTTTTTTTTGTTGTTGTTGTTGAAACATTAATTTTCTTTCAAGATTCTCATGTTAAAATCTTTAAAGGACTATTACTTGTATGTAAAAGCTTTTTCTGAAAAAACAAAGACCCTAATGTAAATAAGAATTCTTTTTGTTTGGCTAACAACGCAGGAAAAATTAGGTCAAAAAGATAAAGTAGTGCTTTTAAAATTATAATATTTGGGTGATTAAAATGACTTAGGAAATAATGATGGAAATATGAAAGAATATTAGCGTTTAATATAGTGGTTTTTGGATAAGAACTGAACATTGGAGATCATACCAAGTTTTTGCTTCATAGATGCAAATAACCTTGAACGTTATGCCTTTGGGTATGATATGCTATTTGTAGTACTGCTCAGAATCAAACTTTGACAGTTACTACAGGGAAAGAGGCAATAAGAACCTATACTCATTTGGATTCTTTCAGAATATACTGCAATGTCAGTGACCAAAATACTGGCCCCCAAATCATTAAACCCTGAGTTTTATTAGGAGTCAAATCTCAGGTGAGCCAGTATAGCTCTTTGACTTTGATTTAATTTCTTCATCCCCAAAATGTAGATAAAATTGCTTACTTGCAAAAGAGATAGTGAATGCTAATTAATTGATGAGTTTGAACATTCCTCCCGTCCAAGTACTAACCAGGCCCGACCCTGCTTAGCTTCCGAGATCAGACGAGATCGGGTGCGTTCAGGGTGGTATGGCCGTAGACGAATTTGAACATTCCTAATAATTCTTGTTTCTTAATTCGGTTTCCAAGGCTACAAACTCAGACATGCTCAGGATGCAGAAGTTCTGTGTTCAAATATAGTGTATCTCAATATTTGGGTTGTTCAAGTGTGTACCTAGCAGATTCAAAACACAGATGAGTTTCTTGGTGAGCCTGAAGTTGGCTTTAAACTAACCAAATCACAGTGAAACTTTTGGTAGAAAACACCCAATTCTACTGGTTTCACCTATGAAGCTTAAGATTTACATGTGTGTCTGTGTGCGTGTGTGCGTGCATGCTTTATGTATTTAAACATATGCAATTTCTTTTGGTTGTCAGATGGAAATGTAGAAAAAAATATATTTAGGAAAATAAACCTATCTGCAGCTACTAATATGTATGCTGTGTCCAAGACTTGTCAGCATGGGTTTAAGTTGAGCTGTTTGTATTTGACAGGCTTAACTTAATTTTAAGGAATTGTTTTATGTTTGCAGGAATTAACCTATCATGATAGTATCGTCTATCATGCAGGGAAGTACGTTAGACCACATGGTGGCCTTATAGGGTGAATGGGTCTCACGTGTATGAGAATTCATGGAAAAGTCACTGGACAAGGAGTCAGGATGACCCATTTCTAAGGCTGGCTCTCCCTCTAACCAGCTAATGAGGCAGCGAGCAGAACAGCATCAATCTCCCCAAATGTGAATGAGTGTGCTAGGTTAACCTCATACCCATCTAGTGCTACAACCCTAATCTCTTGATTCCTACACTGTTAGCCTCCTCTTGTTTTACACTATCTTTCCAAAGGGTGTTTCTGTAGGTTGGGAATCAACTCTAGGCAAACTGCATGGCAGGGAGCATTGCCTGTGGAGAGCTGTGCACATATTCAATAAATACATATTGCTTGAAATACTTGATGATTAATTAACCATCTAGGGAAAGCCTGTGATCAATGTTGATGACTTAGCCTTAATGGCAAAATAGTTAAAATTTATTGAGTACCTCTGATGCGTCAGGCGCTCTATTTGCAGTTTGCATGTGATATCTCATTTAAGCAATCATCCAGGTAACACATCTAAATCTTCCTGGAGAGTTTTGACATTATGGTATTATTCGTCATTCTTTTCAGGAAAAGTATTTTCTGCTGGACTTGTTTGGAGCCTCCCTCTTGATGTCATTTGAAGAAATTCAGTAACGTCAAATGGATTTGCATTGGAAGAAAGCAGGGCAAACTATCCATAGAAAACTCAGACTAGGGGTGCCTGGGTGGCTTAGTCGGTTAAGCGTCCGACTTTCGCTTAGGTCATGATCTCGCGGTTCGTGGGTTCGAGCCCCGCGTCGGGCTCTGTGCTGACTGCCAGCTCGGAGCCTGGAGGCTATTTCAGTCTGTGACTCCCTCTCTCTCTGACCCTCCCCTGCTCACGCTGTCTCTCTCTCTCTCTCTCTCCTAGAAATAAATAAAACATTAAAAACAAATTTTAAAGAAAACCCAGACTAAGGCATTGAATTACAAATAGCATCTTGAAAGTTATAGCCAAGATCACATTCAAGCCAGAATCTTCCTTATCATCCGTGGTTCCTCCCATTTTCTGAATATGTAAATAGGCAGGAATTTATTTACTTATTTTTTTAACATTTATTTTACCATGTAAATATCTTCAGAATCCATCTTCTGCTCTTCATCCCTGGGATAATTGTTTTAGTTCAGACATCATCATTTCTCTTGTGGAATGTTATGGTAGCCTCCTCACTGGTCTGCCTTCTCACTGTTTCTAATCTGTTCTCGTTTCTTTGGCTGCCACAGTGTTTCCTAACACTCAAACTTTTCATAGTTTAAATTCTTCAATAGTTCTTCTTGACATCCTTGCCTCTTTGTTGGCTCTCTAGGAGGAGGGAGCTGCCCCATCCTCTGGGTTTCTGTGCACTTAGATACACACTTCTTTTTGCAACTATATTGTATAAAGGTCTCTCTTGTGGGTTTCTGAGCTTTGTATAATACAACCTCTTTGCCTCATGTCAGTGATTGGCACATTGTTCATAATTGTTGAAGAAATAAAGAATTTGGGGACCTGGGCTATTCAGGATTCAATAAAGGAGATATAATGTAATAGTTCATTAAAATTGTTTTTTCTAATCCATTATCTTGTGTGATTCTCACAAAAAACCCAGCTCTGTAATCTCTGTAATTTTGATCCATGAAAAGGGCTTGGCTGGTGGCCTTAGAATTTCTGATGAGCAATCTATTTGGTCATGTGACAAGTAGGCAGGGCCTAGAGATAACTATTTTAGGATTTTTTTCTCAGAGATCTGATCCTCCTTTCTGATAATAGGCCCTAAAACTTTAGGTTTTACCTAAAAAACTTTAGGTTGCCTTCGTAGCCAAAGCTGAATCCAGTTTCTCAAAAGGAAATGTTTCCAGTTCTTGGCCGAGGAGAGTTGAGGAGGGCTGTAGGAAGAGGAGGTAAGGTAGCTAACACATTTTAGAATGACCGGAATGAAGATGAGTAGAGGAGGGAGGAGAGAAGGAAACTTACTAGGGACCCTGCAGAAGTTTAGATCTGTAAAACCCAGCACTCTGGGATTTAAGATTGCCCTGTTCTGGCAAATGCAGCTAATGGGTAGCACATTCAGGAGCCTTTGATATTAGGAGCAGAGAGAGCCAGAGAGGATCCCAAGCAGACTTCCCTGTCAGCATGGAGCCTGATGTGGGGCTCAATCCCATGAACCATGACATCATGACCTTAGCCAAAAGCAAGAGTCTGTTGCTTAACAGACTGAGCCACCCAGGCACCTCAGTAGAGGCCTTTTGGCATCAAGATATTCCTTCAACTTTCTTGCCAAATTCCTTTATCTTGTCATCCTTCCTGACATCCCATGAAACAGAGACTTGGCTTTGTTAATAAGCCTATTTAATAGACAAATATGCAAAAGCCATCTCATTTTAGAGATGTGACTTACCTGAAAGAAAAAAAAGAGAGACATCTCAGATTTAATGTGTCCAAATCAGAGCTCTTTGTTTTCTACCCTCCCCCATACCTGCCACTGTCAGATCTTCCCAATGTTCCCCATTTCAATAAATGACACACCCAAGCAAGGGAGAAACTTCAGGAAGCAGTCTGGATTCCTCTTTCTCTCTTACCACCTACCCATCCATCAGCAAACTCTATCAGTTCTGTCTTCAAATATTTCCCGAGTCTGATCACATTTCTCTGTCCTCACCCCTACCTACTTAACACTGAGCCACCATCACTTCCCTCCTGAGCTACTGCAATAGCTTTCAAACTGGTCTCCCTCCTTTGCTCTTGACCCTCCTGCTCCCCAACCGTAGCCCATCCTCCACAGAACTGCCAGAGTGAGCTGTTAAAATGTAAATCAAATCACTTTGCCCCACTGCTCAAAACCGCACAAAGCTTTCTGTCACACTCAGAATAAAATCCAGAGTCCTTGCAATGACCCACAAGGCCCTACAGTGATCTGCCTACCACTTGCCCATTCTAGTTCTTTCCCTTACTTTCTCATTCCTTTCCAGTCATTCTCGCCTTCTTTCTCATGGACCTGTGCATTATGAAACTAATGGAGTTTCCCCTCTTTTAATTGATTTCTAATAGGTTTAGAGCTAAATTTCTGGTCTATCTCTAGTAAGACTGTAACAATACACATTAAAAAAAAATACTAACCTCACTCTGGCTCAGCTTTACTTTCTTGCTATTAGTTTTTCTTTCTCTTACCTTTATTAATTAGAAATTAGATATACTCTTTACATCTTTCTTAATATAAAATCAACACACATGTTTACAACAGGAAAATCAGAAAATACAATAAAAAAACTAGAACATTTTTACCACATTATCCTAGATCCCAATTCTCCAGTGACTTTCCATCACTTTTATTGTAAAGTTTAAACACCTTAGCGTAAGTTAAAAATTCTGGTTTATTTGTACTTCCGGTCTCATCTCTCAGCTCTCCCTCTTTGCTTGGCTACCTGGTGTTCATTCTTCAGATTTCAGTGGAAACGTCAGAAGGTTTTCTTAGGTATCTCATTGCTGAGCCTTCTGTCCTCATTGAATCCCAGTACTTTATTGTAAGGCTATAGCATTGCCCCTATGGGAAGTCAGGGACAGTGTTTCTCTTATTCTTCATTGTATCCACAGCTTTAGCTGACTATCTGGCCCATAGAGAACTCTTTCTTTTAAATTTTAAATTCAAGTACAGTTAACTAGAAAACTCTTAACGAATAGTGAGGAGTGAGTGAATAAATGAATGATGAGTGGCTCTTGCTGGGAGAGGGTTTTTGAAAGTATCTGTCCAGAGTTTGCTTAGTACAACAAATAAATTAGGAGAGGTGGGCAGGGAGCACGTGTAAATTATAAAACACTTTGAACAGGTGCACTTTAGGGGATAATATTGTCAGAATCCTTTCTCTTGAAGTACACCCGCTAAGGCTCAAGACTGCCAAAGTTCTTCCTCTTGTAAGGGATCTCCTCAGTCATCTTCCCCTTAGTGCTACTTGTGGAAACTGTCGAGTTTGAGTGCTGGAATATGGTAAAATCAAACAAAAAGTTGGAGAACCAGAATGTGACCTTTGTCATCATTCTAATTTTATTGACCTGCAGTATTCATCTTATTGATTTAGAAAATCGATGATGTTTGTGTGTGTGTGTGTGTGTGTGTGTGTGTGTGTGTGTGTAGCTGGCTAGCAAGCACTGTGAGCTTGCAGCAGATTTGTGGCTATATTTTCAAGCTCAGTCTCTCATCAGGATGGCAGAGATTTGGCTCAAAAGTAATCTATTTTCTGAATTAATGAAATAGCTTTCATTTGGCCCTGCCATCTTTATGGAGCAGTTAAATCTTTGCTCTAGGCAGAAGTGATGGCAGCGCCGCTATTTACAGAGACACAGCAATGCTCAGGGATGGGAAATGTGGAGAGTTCCAGTAAACAGTTTATTCTAGACTTCCTGGTCCTTTATAACATTGTCCATATTGTCTCTTCATATGCAGATGGTTTTTATAAAAATGTTATTTGTTAGACAAATAACATCCAGGGAATTGGATTTGAAGGTCACTATGATGAAACTGATGTTAAATGTCATCTTTTTTCTCAGTTGGACTTCCCATGGACACGAGTATCCCCATCCCATAAGTAGTGAATTGCTTTCATTCTCTTTACTATGAATAGCTACCATTTATTGAATGCCTACCAGGTGTCATATAATCTTGAACCTTCGACACAACATGATAGTTGGGTGTTTTTACTCCCAATTTACTGAGGAGTAAATGAAGGTGCAGCCAGAGTAAATAACTTATCCAAGATCACAAAGATGGTGTCCACTTGGGTTTCCATGACACAAAAGTCCCGGCCCCTACCATGACAAGGATCTTGGAAGAGTGGTAGATTTGTCAATGTAGGATCTAAAGCATTTTAAAATGCTTCAAGGAAGCAGAGATTTATTTTTCCCCTAAAATGCAAATTTATATTATAAATCCATGAATGAGGCTATTGTGAAGGTAGGAGAAAGTTCTCTTGGAGGTGAAGGCAGGCGCTCTAGAAAGACTAAAGTGGCACAGAGTTGTGAAATGCTCATGGCCTCTTTGAGCAGAAGTTTGTAACAATAATAAATACGGAGTTAAAAGGAAAGAAGTGAGAGTGAACCATAGATCCCCTTGAGTCCTGTGGTTAATTGAGGAGACAGAGAAGGGCAGGATGCAAAAGCTTGTGTATCCTAGAGGACATTGCCCAAAAAGCAGGCTTGGAAGTAGACCCTAGTGGAACAGCTGAAGGACACAAGATGGAGAAGCAACAAAGACCACTGAAGGCTTTGATCAGGAGAGTGTGATGAAAGCAAGTCAGAAAACATACACCAATCAGGAGTTTAAGAAGGAGATATGAAGGATGATGCTTACAAAGTGGTTGTAGATTCTGCTTCATACTAGAAAGAGGTGTTTCCCTCCAAAAACCATGGGGAAAAGAACAAAAGCAATAGGTACTGAAGTTTGATCTAGGACTGGTTAGGAAGTCATGTGGGAGACAAAAGCTGGGGCGCCACTGACTGGCCTTCCAGTGATGACATTTAGTCTGTTGGAAGGTTTGCTGACCAAATGGCAGACTCCAAGATAAATTGGCTCCAATCTCTGTCCTGGTTTCAAGAAGATTACCTTGTGAGGAGAGAGAGAGAAGTGAGAGAGAGAGACAGATGTGTAAGCAGATAAATCAGACAGTACAGTGGGTTGTATAATATCTACATATAAATAGAAGGCATTTTGGAAGTGCAGAAGCAGTCATGACTAACTGAATAGAAACACACAGAAACTATTATGTAAACTCATAAGTGTTTTAGTGTCATGAGCAAAGTACGATTTACTAGCACAGTTACAGAAAAATTAATTCTTCCTAGTGGCTTTAAGGAAAACTTCATTGAACAAGGTATATTTGAGAGATCTTGAAGGATGAGATTTTCTCCAGGCAGAGAATGAAATTAACTGCCAAGAATAGGAAGGAGGATTCTGTACTCTTGTTCTTTCACAGCAAGATTCTAGGGATAGAACTGCAATCTATTCAATCAACCAAGGAGAGGCACTCAAACTGTAGACCCAACCATATCCTTCTCTTCCAATTATCATTAAAATGATCTAATGTAGGCAGTCACCCAGCTTTTGTGATGGTTAAGCTTATATTGATGAGTTTCTTTGTTGTGGAAGTGTGTTTTGTTGTGAGTGTCTACGACTGTAGATAAAGCAGAGAGGGAGACTACCGGAATTCTAGCTTCTGCAGTAGTTGCTGGAGAGAATTCTGTATGTCTGTGAAGATGAGAGAGTCAAACATGATGTGTGTGAAGGTGTCTTCCTAAAAGGTGGCATGTGTATAGGAAGCAGACCCTGGGCAACTCTCCCTGCCTTTAGGCTTCATTAGCCATCTTCTGTTTGGGTCCCTGTAGGAAGCTGTGCTGTCCTGGCATTTAGCTGATGGCATTTGCTGTGAGCTGGCCTCAGCCAGGTCCACCTCTCCTCATTAAAAGACCGTGTTTTGTATGTGCTTCTATTCGGTCTCCCATTGAAAGGGGCTTAAATGAGACAGGCTTCTTTCAGAGATTAGTTTCTAGTCTTCAAATTATTTTCCCTGTCTTGAGATATAGTGTGTAACATGTCTTGGTGGTTTACCATTGCTTCTTAACAGCTGCCCTGTGGTGGGTAAAGTCAGGCAGAGTGTGTACCCAAAACTGTAGAAATGTCAACATGTGCTATGCTGATATATTAATTCCGATAGCGGTGATTCAGAAACACATACTGCATATGCACCATATGGGCCTTAAATATTTATGAAACCTAAAAGTCACAAAAACAATTCTTTAATGTAAAAGTTAAAAATTGATTACTATAGTTTTTCATGAACAAATTTTTTAGCATTTGATATTTTAATTTACAGATTACCATATTCCTGAAGCGATACTGGTAATTTAAAAATATCATTAATTCTTATTGATTCGCTCCTCTTCAAAAGACACTATGTTAAACACTATGGAGGAATAAAAAGAATGCCTAGAATTTGTCAGATTCTTAACTTGTTTTACCTACTTTCTATTACCACCTATTGAGTAATAATTTTGCACTGTAGGAAAAGAATTGAAGAAAAGAATATGGAAATCTCCAATCAGTGCACTCTTTGCTTTTTCCAAATGAAATGGCATATAGGGAAAAGCAGAGCTTGGGAAGAGATTGTAAAGCAGTAAATGTAGAGAAGGCTTCTTAGAATTATGAAAACAACACTTTTCCCCCCTTCGTCCAAGCTTGATGCAGTAATAGAGTGATTTGACATAATTTAACCTCATCCAGACTTTTATATATTTACAGTGAAGATTTTAGGCTGCTGGGAGGTATGACCATATCTGTTTTGATCACCATTGTATTCCATGAACCTAGTACAGTGTTTTTAAGGAATATTTGGAATGAAGGAAGAAATAAGATGATGCAAAAGGATTATGGAAGCTGCCTCTACGGTGCTCTGAGAGCCTGGTCCAATTACATTGTAGATCTGAAAAGTCATGAAATAGCCCGTAATTCCCATGAGTGCACCCACTCCTCTCACCAGCCTATAATCAAAATCTAATCTTAATCAAAATTTTCCTGACACCATCATATTCCCTTTTTATTTACTTGTTTATTGAAATAGGCAGAGATGTTGCATTGAGACTTGCTTTGTCACATAATTTGTATATACATAAACTTGTACTATATTTCAAACACCATTTATGCATTTTAGTCTCTTCTATCATCAGTGTTATTCACTGACCAATTTCTATGACTCTCACTCATCTCGATAATTTCAATTTATTATTTGCCTTTCTACTTTACCTCCTATGAACGTCCTTCAAAAATTTTACTTGATGATTGAATACTTGATTTTTTTCTTAACTTCCTCATTTCTTCACCTTCACTTTTTCAGCATGATTATTTCCCTGGGATCCTATCCCCACCTAGAGTGGTTTACTTCTAATATCTTAAGATCAGTTATAAGAATAATTATATCAGCAACATTTTCAGTGTTTCTTTTTCTCATCAATCTTTATAAATTGTAACTTGAATATTTCCACACACCAAATAATGCAATATTTACTTGTTTGTTATTTAAAGCTCCTTTTTTTCCCCCTGGCTATCATTTCACTTTTGAATTATTTTGAATCCCTGTCTCCTCTGAGTCCCATGATCAGTGACTAAACCTTGACATTTTGAGAGGGCAATAATCTTGCAACTTTTTAGTCTTCCTGTGTATCTGGTGTGTCAATTCTGGGATCGAATGCAACCCAGCTACCTGCCTTTCCTGCTTTCATCCTGCCGGTTGTAGAAGGTCATAAAAGCATACCAATTGGGTCCTATAGAAATTTATGCAGTCTGTCCTGTTCTCTGTGATGTGACATCACATTTGGATGTGGCGGTTCCAATCCATTTCTCTACATTTTATGTCCTCAGTCTTATCCTTATTTCTTTTGCAGTCAACCATTAAGCTTTCTTGATTTACTGAGAACATTGAGAAATAATTCTGTGGCAATAATACTGCCAACTTCTTTCTCTTTAATTCAGAAACTCTCTTGTACCCCCACCCATTATTTTCCTTACTGGGGTCCACTTTTTCCCCAGTTAATTCCCGAACTTGTACTTGACCTTATTGCCACCTGATCCCTCTAGGCATCTGCTTACATTTTGCAAGTTCAAGTTCCCAGATCTACCACTTTTTGTGTGTTTTTTGAATTGGTCATTTGACTTTGAGGCTCAGTTTTCTCATCTGTAAAATGGGAAAATTATACTTACCCAGTTGGAGTGCATATGTGTCTTAGCTATTTGCAGTGGAATTGTTATGTTTTTCCCTCTTAAATCATGAACATTTGCTTTAAGTAGGACCAGAATAACAGCAAGCAGCATACTCTATCTGCAGAATGTATAAACATGTATCTTTTTATTAAAAAGTCAGGCTAAAACTAGAGATATGCAGGTATGCTGAGGAGATTTCTTTCCCCCTTAGAATCGTGGAGACTCACTTGTTAAGAAAAAATGAAAATAAAACAAGCAGGCAACTTGGATATTAACATGGCTTTACGAGCTTCGCTGTTTTGCCTACAAAATCATGGCATTTGACTGGGTGATCTCTAAGGTCCCTTGCAGCTTCAGGGATCTGTGATATTATGGCCTTCAGTCAGAGCTCTGCTTGTGGGTATGAAATTCAGAGACCAAACTCCCGTGTCTCCTGAAATATAAGGCAGCAGCTCGGGGATGGTACTATTTCATCAGACAAAGAAGACTTTCTTGTTGCAAATGATTGTACTATTAGTTTTTGAGAGAAAACTCAATGATCTGCTGAGTGTACAAGGAGCAGTATTGAGTGTTTCCTAGCAGATAGATAGCTGGCAGGCTTAAAATGAGTATTGATGTGTTTATGTGGAGATAAGGATACACGTTAGCTTTTCTCAGAATTCCATTTTCAATTACTCTTGAACTAGTTTGAAAATTCATCGTCTTCACGCCAAATATCTTTTAGTGTGCCGTGTACGCTGAGTAGCAGACCTTGACATCTCAACAGGGCTCACATAAGTATATACTCAGGCAAAAATTAAGCAGNAAACTAACCAAATCACAGTGAAACTTTTGGTAGAAAACACCCAATTCTACTGGTTTCACCTATGAAGCTTAAGATTTACATGTGTGTCTGTGTGCGTGTGTGCGTGCATGCTTTATGTATTTAAACATATGCAATTTCTTTTGGTTGTCAGATGGAAATGTAGAAAAAAATATATTTAGGAAAATAAACCTATCTGCAGCTACTAATATGTATGCTGTGTCCAAGACTTGTCAGCATGGGTTTAAGTTGAGCTGTTTGTATTTGACAGGCTTAACTTAATTTTAAGGAATTGTTTTATGTTTGCAGGAATTAACCTATCATGATAGTATCGTCTATCATGCAGGGAAGTACGTTAGACCACATGGTGGCCTTATAGGGTGAATGGGTCTCACGTGTATGAGAATTCATGGAAAAGTCACTGGACAAGGAGTCAGGATGACCCATTTCTAAGGCTGGCTCTCCCTCTAACCAGCTAATGAGGCAGCGAGCAGAACAGCATCAATCTCCCCAAATGTGAATGAGTGTGCTAGGTTAACCTCATACCCATCTAGTGCTACAACCCTAATCTCTTGATTCCTACACTGTTAGCCTCCTCTTGTTTTACACTATCTTTCCAAAGGGTGTTTCTGTAGGTTGGGAATCAACTCTAGGCAAACTGCATGGCAGGGAGCATTGCCTGTGGAGAGCTGTGCACATATTCAATAAATACATATTGCTTGAAATACTTGATGATTAATTAACCATCTAGGGAAAGCCTGTGATCAATGTTGATGACTTAGCCTTAATGGCAAAATAGTTAAAATTTATTGAGTACTTCTGATGCGTCAGGCGCTCTATTTGCAGTTTGCATGTGATATCTCATTTAAGCAATCATCCAGGTAACACATCTAAATCTTCCTGGAGAGTTTTGACATTATGGTATTATTCGTCATTCTTTTCAGGAAAAGTATTTTCTGCTGGACTTGTTTGGAGCCTCCCTCTTGATGTCATTTGAAGAAATTCAGTAACGTCAAATGGATTTGCATTGGAAGAAAGCAGGGCAAACTATCCATAGAAAACTCAGACTAGGGGTGCCTGGGTGGCTTAGTCGGTTAAGCGTCCGACTTTCGCTTAGGTCATGATCTCGCGGTTCGTGGGTTCGAGCCCCGCGTCGGGCTCTGTGCTGACTGCCAGCTCGGAGCCTGGAGGCTATTTCAGTCTGTGACTCCCTCTCTCTCTGACCCTCCCCTGCTCACGCTGTCTCTCTCTCTCTCTCTCTCCTAGAAATAAATAAAACATTAAAAACAAATTTTAAAGAAAACCCAGACTAAGGCATTGAATTACAAATAGCATCTTGAAAGTTATAGCCAAGATCACATTCAAGCCAGAATCTTCCTTATCATCCGTGGTTCCTCCCATTTTCTGAATATGTAAATAGGCAGGAATTTATTTACTTATTTTTTTAACATTTATTTTACCATGTAAATATCTTCAGAATCCATCTTCTGCTCTTCATCCCTGGGATAATTGTTTTAGTTCAGACATCATCATTTCTCTTGTGGAATGTTATGGTAGCCTCCTCACTGGTCTGCCTTCTCACTGTTTCTAATCTGTTCTCGTTTCTTTGGCTGCCACAGTGTTTCCTAACACTCAAACTTTTCATAGTTTAAATTCTTCAATAGTTCTTCTTGACATCCTTGCCTCTTTGTTGGCTCTCTAGGAGGAGGGAGCTGCCCCATCCTCTGGGTTTCTGTGCACTTAGATACACACTTCTTTTTGCAACTATATTGTATAAAGGTCTCTCTTGTGGGTTTCTGAGCTTTGTATAATACAACCTCTTTGCCTCATGTCAGTGATTGGCACATTGTTCATAATTGTTGAAGAAATAAAGAATTTGGGGACCTGGGCTATTCAGGATTCAATAAAGGAGATATAATGTAATAGTTCATTAAAATTGTTTTTTCTAATCCATTATCTTGTGTGATTCTCACAAAAAACCCAGCTCTGTAATCTCTGTAATTTTGATCCATGAAAAGGGCTTGGCTGGTGGCCTTAGAATTTCTGATGAGCAATCTATTTGGTCATGTGACAAGTAGGCAGGGCCTAGAGATAACTATTTTAGGATTTTTTTCTCAGAGATCTGATCCTCCTTTCTGATAATAGGCCCTAAAACTTTAGGTTTTACCTAAAAAACTTTAGGTTGCCTTCGTAGCCAAAGCTGAATCCAGTTTCTCAAAAGGAAATGTTTCCAGTTCTTGGCCGAGGAGAGTTGAGGAGGGCTGTAGGAAGAGGAGGTAAGGTAGCTAACACATTTTAGAATGACCGGAATGAAGATGAGTAGAGGAGGGAGGAGAGAAGGAAACTTACTAGGGACCCTGCAGAAGTTTAGATCTGTAAAACCCAGCACTCTGGGATTTAAGATTGCCCTGTTCTGGCAAATGCAGCTAATGGGTAGCACATTCAGGAGCCTTTGATATTAGGAGCAGAGAGAGCCAGAGAGGATCCCAAGCAGACTTCCCTGTCAGCATGGAGCCTGATGTGGGGCTCAATCCCATGAACCATGACATCATGACCTTAGCCAAAAGCAAGAGTCTGTTGCTTAACAGACTGAGCCACCCAGGCACCTCAGTAGAGGCCTTTGGCATCAAGATATTCCTTCAACTTTCTTGCCAAATTCCTTTATCTTGTCATCCTTCCTGACATCCCATGAAACAGAGACTTGGCTTTGTTAATAAGCCTATTTAATAGACAAATATGCAAAAGCCATCTCATTTTAGAGATGTGACTTACCTGAAAGAAAAAAAAGAGAGACATCTCAGATTTAATGTGTCCAAATCAGAGCTCTTTGTTTTCTACCCTCCCCCATACCTGCCACTGTCAGATCTTCCCAATGTTCCCCATTTCAATAAATGACACACCCAAGCAAGGGAGAAACTTCAGGAAGCAGTCTGGATTCCTCTTTCTCTCTTACCACCTACCCATCCATCAGCAAACTCTATCAGTTCTGTCTTCAAATATTTCCCGAGTCTGATCACATTTCTCTGTCCTCACCCCTACCTACTTAACACTGAGCCACCATCACTTCCCTCCTGAGCTACTGCAATAGCTTTCAAACTGGTCTCCCTCCTTTGCTCTTGACCCTCCTGCTCCCCAACCGTAGCCCATCCTCCACAGAACTGCCAGAGTGAGCTGTTAAAATGTAAATCAAATCACTTTGCCCCACTGCTCAAAACCGCACAAAGCTTTCTGTCACACTCAGAATAAAATCCAGAGTCCTTGCAATGACCCACAAGGCCCTACAGTGATCTGCCTACCACTTGCCCATTCTAGTTCTTTCCCTTACTTTCTCATTCCTTTCCAGTCATTCTCGCCTTCTTTCTCATGGACCTGTGCATTATGAAACTAATGGAGTTTCCCCTCTTTTAATTGATTTCTAATAGGTTTAGAGCTAAATTTCTGGTCTATCTCTAGTAAGACTGTAACAATACACATTAAAAAAAAATACTAACCTCACTCTGGCTCAGCTTTACTTTCTTGCTATTAGTTTTTCTTTCTCTTACCTTTATTAATTAGAAATTAGATATACTCTTTACATCTTTCTTAATATAAAATCAACACACATGTTTACAACAGGAAAATCAGAAAATACAATAAAAAAACTAGAACATTTTTACCACATTATCCTAGATCCCAATTCTCCAGTGACTTTCCATCACTTTTATTGTAAAGTTTAAACACCTTAGCGTAAGTTAAAAATTCTGGTTTATTTGTACTTCCGGTCTCATCTCTCAGCTCTCCCTCTTTGCTTGGCTACCTGGTGTTCATTCTTCAGATTTCAGTGGAAACGTCAGAAGGTTTTCTTAGGTATCTCATTGCTGAGCCTTCTGTCCTCATTGAATCCCAGTACTTTATTGTAAGGCTATAGCATTGCCCCTATGGGAAGTCAGGGACAGTGTTTCTCTTATTCTTCATTGTATCCACAGCTTTAGCTGACTATCTGGCCCATAGAGAACTCTTTCTTTTAAATTTTAAATTCAAGTACAGTTAACTAGAAAACTCTTAACGAATAGTGAGGAGTGAGTGAATAAATGAATGATGAGTGGCTCTTGCTGGGAGAGGGTTTTTGAAAGTATCTGTCCAGAGTTTGCTTAGTACAACAAATAAATTAGGAGAGGTGGGCAGGGAGCACGTGTAAATTATAAAACACTTTGAACAGGTGCACTTTAGGGGATAATATTGTCAGAATCCTTTCTCTTGAAGTACACCCGCTAAGGCTCAAGACTGCCAAAGTTCTTCCTCTTGTAAGGGATCTCCTCAGTCATCTTCCCCTTAGTGCTACTTGTGGAAACTGTCGAGTTTGAGTGCTGGAATATGGTAAAATCAAACAAAAAGTTGGAGAACCAGAATGTGACCTTTGTCATCATTCTAATTTTATTGACCTGCAGTATTCATCTTATTGATTTAGAAAATCGATGATGTTTGTGTGTGTGTGTGTGTGTGTGTGTGTGTGTGTGTGTGTGTGTGTAGCTGGCTAGCAAGCACTGTGAGCTTGCAGCAGATTTGTGGCTATATTTTCAAGCTCAGTCTCTCATCAGGATGGCAGAGATTTGGCTCAAAAGTAATCTATTTTCTGAATTAATGAAATAGCTTTCATTTGGCCCTGCCATCTTTATGGAGCAGTTAAATCTTTGCTCTAGGCAGAAGTGATGGCAGCGCCGCTATTTACAGAGACACAGCAATGCTCAGGGATGGGAAATGTGGAGAGTTCCAGTAAACAGTTTATTCTAGACTTCCTGGTCCTTTATAACATTGTCCATATTGTCTCTTCATATGCAGATGGTTTTTGTAAAAATGTTATTTGTTAGACAAATAACATCCAGGGAATTGGATTTGAAGGTCACTATGATGAAACTGATGTTAAATGTCATCTTTTTTCTCAGTTGGACTTCCCATGGACACGAGTATCCCCATCCCATAAGTAGTGAATTGCTTTCATTCTCTTTACTATGAATAGCTACCATTTATTGAATGCCTACCAGGTGTCATATAATCTTGAACCTTCGACACAACATGATAGTTGGGTGTTTTTACTCCCAATTTACTGAGGAGTAAATGAAGGTGCAGCCAGAGTAAATAACTTATCCAAGATCACAAAGATGGTGTCCACTTGGGTTTCCATGACACAAAAGTCCCGGCCCCTACCATGACAAGGATCTTGGAAGAGTGGTAGATTTGTCAATGTAGGATCTAAAGCATTTTAAAATGCTTCAAGGAAGCAGAGACTTATTTTTCCCCTAAAATGCAAATTTATATTATAAATCCATGAATGAGGCTATTGTGAAGGTAGGAGAAAGTTCTCTTGGAGGTGAAGGCAGGCGCTCTAGAAAGACTAAAGTGGCACAGAGTTGTGAAATGCTCATGGCCTCTTTGAGCAGAAGTTTGTAACAATAATAAATACGGAGTTAAAAGGAAAGAAGTGAGAGTGAACCATAGATCCCCTTGAGTCCTGTGGTTAATTGAGGAGACAGAGAAGGGCAGGATGCAAAAGCTTGTGTATCCTAGAGGACATTGCCCAAAAAGCAGGCTTGGAAGTAGACCCTAGTGGAACAGCTGAAGGACACAAGATGGAGAAGCAACAAAGACCACTGAAGGCTTTGATCAGGAGAGTGTGATGAAAGCAAGTCAGAAAACATACACCAATCAGGAGTTTAAGAAGGAGATATGAAGGATGATGCTTACAAAGTGGTTGTAGATTCTGCTTCATACTAGAAAGAGGTGTTTCCCTCCAAAAACCATGGGGAAAAGAACAAAAGCAATAGGTACTGAAGTTTGATCTAGGACTGGTTAGGAAGTCATGTGGGAGACAAAAGCTGGGGCGCCACTGACTGGCCTTCCAGTGATGACATTTAGTCTGTTGGAAGGTTTGCTGACCAAATGGCAGACTCCAAGATAAATTGGCTCCAATCTCTGTCCTGGTTTCAAGAAGATTACCTTGTGAGGAGAGAGAGAGAAGTGAGAGAGAGAGACAGATGTGTAAGCAGATAAATCAGACAGTACAGTGGGTTGTATAATATCTACATATAAATAGAAGGCATTTTGGAAGTGCAGAAGCAGTCATGACTAACTGAATAGAAACACACAGAAACTATTATGTAAACTCATAAGTGTTTTAGTGTCATGAGCAAAGTACGATTTACTAGCACAGTTACAGAAAAATTAATTCTTCCTAGTGGCTTTAAGGAAAACTTCATTGAACAAGGTATATTTGAGAGATCTTGAAGGATGAGATTTTCTCCAGGCAGAGAATGAAATTAACTGCCAAGAATAGGAAGGAGGATTCTGTACTCTTGTTCTTTCACAGCAAGATTCTAGGGATAGAACTGCAATCTATTCAATCAACCAAGGAGAGGCACTCAAACTGTAGACCCAACCATATCCTTCTCTTCCAATTATCATTAAAATGATCTAATGTAGGCAGTCACCCAGCTTTTGTGATGGTTAAGCTTATATTGATGAGTTTCTTTGTTGTGGAAGTGTGTTTTGTTGTGAGTGTCTACGACTGTAGATAAAGCAGAGAGGGAGACTACCGGAATTCTAGCTTCTGCAGTAGTTGCTGGAGAGAATTCTGTATGTCTGTGAAGATGAGAGAGTCAAACATGATGTGTGTGAAGGTGTCTTCCTAAAAGGTGGCATGTGTATAGGAAGCAGACCCTGGGCAACTCTCCCTGCCTTTAGGCTTCATTAGCCATCTTCTGTTTGGGTCCCTGTAGGAAGCTGTGCTGTCCTGGCATTTAGCTGATGGCATTTGCTGTGAGCTGGCCTCAGCCAGGTCCACCTCTCCTCATTAAAAGACCGTGTTTTGTATGTGCTTCTATTCGGTCTCCCATTGAAAGGGGCTTAAATGAGACAGGCTTCTTTCAGAGATTAGTTTCTAGTCTTCAAATTATTTTCCCTGTCTTGAGATATAGTGTGTAACATGTCTTGGTGGTTTACCATTGCTTCTTAACAGCTGCCCTGTGGTGGGTAAAGTCAGGCAGAGTGTGTACCCAAAACTGTAGAAATGTCAACATGTGCTATGCTGATATATTAATTCCGATAGCGGTGATTCAGAAACACATACTGCATATGCACCATATGGGCCTTAAATATTTATGAAACCTAAAAGTCACAAAAACAATTCTTTAATGTAAAAGTTAAAAATTGATTACTATAGTTTTTCATGAACAAATTTTTTAGCATTTGATATTTTAATTTACAGATTACCATATTCCTGAAGCGATACTGGTAATTTAAAAATATCATTAATTCTTATTGATTCGCTCCTCTTCAAAAGACACTATGTTAAACACTATGGAGGAATAAAAAGAATGCCTAGAATTTGTCAGATTCTTAACTTGTTTTACCTACTTTCTATTACCACCTATTGAGTAATAATTTTGCACTGTAGGAAAAGAATTGAAGAAAAGAATATGGAAATCTCCAATCAGTGCACTCTTTGCTTTTTCCAAATGAAATGGCATATAGGGAAAAGCAGAGCTTGGGAAGAGATTGTAAAGCAGTAAATGTAGAGAAGGCTTCTTAGAATTATGAAAACAACACTTTTCCCCCCTTCGTCCAAGCTTGATGCAGTAATAGAGTGATTTGACATAATTTAACCTCATCCAGACTTTTATATATTTACAGTGAAGATTTTAGGCTGCTGGGAGGTATGACCATATCTGTTTTGATCACCATTGTATTCCATGAACCTAGTACAGTGTTTTTAAGGAATATTTGGAATGAAGGAAGAAATAAGATGATGCAAAAGGATTATGGAAGCTGCCTCTACGGTGCTCTGAGAGCCTGGTCCAATTACATTGTAGATCTGAAAAGTCATGAAATAGCCCGTAATTCCCATGAGTGCACCCACTCCTCTCACCAGCCTATAATCAAAATCTAATCTTAATCAAAATTTTCCTGACACCATCATATTCCCTTTTTATTTACTTGTTTATTGAAATAGGCAGAGATGTTGCATTGAGACTTGCTTTGTCACATAATTTGTATATACATAAACTTGTACTATATTTCAAACACCATTTATGCATTTTAGTCTCTTCTATCATCAGTGTTATTCACTGACCAATTTCTATGACTCTCACTCATCTCGATAATTTCAATTTATTATTTGCCTTTCTACTTTACCTCCTATGAACGTCCTTCAAAAATTTTACTTGATGATTGAATACTTGATTTTTTTCTTAACTTCCTCATTTCTTCACCTTCACTTTTTCAGCATGATTATTTCCCTGGGATCCTATCCCCACCTAGAGTGGTTTACTTCTAATATCTTAAGATCAGTTATAAGAATAATTATATCAGCAACATTTTCAGTGTTTCTTTTTCTCATCAATCTTTATAAATTGTAACTTGAATATTTCCACACACCAAATAATGCAATATTTACTTGTTTGTTATTTAAAGCTCCTTTTTTTCCCCCTGGCTATCATTTCACTTTTGAATTATTTTGAATCCCTGTCTCCTCTGAGTCCCATGATCAGTGACTAAACCTTGACATTTTGAGAGGGCAATAATCTTGCAACTTTTTAGTCTTCCTGTGTATCTGGTGTGTCAATTCTGGGATCGAATGCAACCCAGCTACCTGCCTTTCCTGCTTTCATCCTGCCGGTTGTAGAAGGTCATAAAAGCATACCAATTGGGTCCTATAGAAATTTATGCAGTCTGTCCTGTTCTCTGTGATGTGACATCACATTTGGATGTGGCGGTTCCAATCCATTTCTCTACATTTTATGTCCTCAGTCTTATCCTTATTTCTTTTGCAGTCAACCATTAAGCTTTCTTGATTTACTGAGAACATTGAGAAATAATTCTGTGGCAATAATACTGCCAACTTCTTTCTCTTTAATTCAGAAACTCTCTTGTACCCCCACCCATTATTTTCCTTACTGGGGTCCACTTTTTCCCCAGTTAATTCCCGAACTTGTACTTGACCTTATTGCCACCTGATCCCTCTAGGCATCTGCTTACATTTTGCAAGTTCAAGTTCCCAGATCTACCACTTTTTGTGTGTTTTTTGAATTGGTCATTTGACTTTGAGGCTCAGTTTTCTCATCTGTAAAATGGGAAAATTATACTTACCCAGTTGGAGTGCATATGTGTCTTAGCTATTTGCAGTGGAATTGTTATGTTTTTCCCTCTTAAATCATGAACATTTGCTTTAAGTAGGACCAGAATAACAGCAAGCAGCATACTCTATCTGCAGAATGTATAAACATGTATCTTTTTATTAAAAAGTCAGGCTAAAACTAGAGATATGCAGGTATGCTGAGGAGATTTCTTTCCCCCTTAGAATCGTGGAGACTCACTTGTTAAGAAAAAATGAACATAAAACAAGCAGGCAACTTGGATATTAACATGGCTTTACGAGCTTCGCTGTTTTGCCTACAAAATCATGGCATTTGACTGGGTGATCTCTAAGGTCCCTTGCAGCTTCAGGGATCTGTGATATTATGGCCTTCAGTCAGAGCTCTGCTTGTGGGTATGAAATTCAGAGACCAAACTCCCGTGTCTCCTGAAATATAAGGCAGCAGCTCGGGGATGGTACTATTTCATCAGACAAAGAAGACTTTCTTGTTGCAAATGATTGTACTATTAGTTTTTGAGAGAAAACTCAATGATCTGCTGAGTGTACAAGGAGCAGTATTGAGTGTTTCCTAGCAGATAGATAGCTGGCAGGCTTAAAATGAGTATTGATGTGTTTATGTGGAGATAAGGATACACGTTAGCTTTTCTCAGAATTCCATTTTCAATTACTCTTGAACTAGTTTGAAAATTCATCGTCTTCACGCCAAATATCTTTTAGTGTGCCGTGTACGCTGAGTAGCAGACCTTGACATCTCAACAGGGCTCACATAAGTATATACTCAGGCAAAAATTAAGCAGGAAAAGGGCGGGGGGGGGGGG